>NW_011890702.1:0-3456 GCF_000151845.1 Pteropus vampyrus
GAATGGCCGGCAGGAAAAAGCGCTTAGAGAAAGACGAAGCTGTAAGAGAATTTAAAATGGGATCAGAAAGGTCACGATCAGTCGGAACTCAGAAAGTCAAATCAGGCACCTCGAGAAGCTCTTTGAGGATGACGTAAAGCTACGGCAGAAGAAATGAAGACTATTAGGAAAGTATAGCAGCTATGAACGAGCGAGAGAGTGGCGTTTCGATGGACCGGTAACTTTTGGACGTCGAGAAAACCCTCTGACACAGGGAAGGACGCGTCTCAAATAGATCGTGGTAGATTCAGGATCATCTGCCTGAACCTTCAGCCAGACCACAGAACTACGACAAAGCACTGCGAGTTGACCTTAGCGAAAAGGGACTTAATGGAAATAAATTGTAGTAGATCGTTCTTCAGTTTTAAAGAGATCACTTCAGGGAAAAAAAATAAGAACCAGGATTTGAATACTGTAATTAGTGACCTTGAATAGTGAGCTGGGAGTCAACTGGTATACTTTCCAAAGGGAGAATCCCATGCCTGCTAACGGGCCCAGGGCGCAGCTGTGAAAATTGACTATATAGCTAACTATTTTTGAAAACTCAATAAATTGCAAGAAGCAGAAATAGTACTACCCACGTTCTCTCACCACAATGCAGAAAAACTTCAGCGGATAATGAAGATAAACAGGAAACTGCAGTCACAGGAAAATGAAAACAAAGACAAAACAAAACATTCCTGCATAACTATCGGGTCCAAGACGAAATCAAAACCACATTACAAACTACTACAATATATGATGCTGTGTAAAAATTCAGCCTCGGCGAGGAAGGATGCATGTTACAGCATTGACTACAGCCGTGAAAAATGGAACATTCGAAATATTTCTAACAATGAAAGGTCCGTTAAAAACGTTACAGCACATCCTTGCCCTTGAAATGGAATAGTGTGTGGCCATGAAAAGATTTTTGTTGACATGGAATGATGCCCATGACATGTTTTAAATAAGAAAGCTAGGTGTACAGACTCAGCTCACTTTTTAGAGCGGTGGTTATGTTTCTCCGTGGGTGGTAGGGTGATACACATATTTGTTTTTTCTTTCTGCTTATGGCTGTTTTCTACTTCGTCTGGATGGGCATGTATTAATTAGGTGCCAAAACAGGCAAACACATATAGAAAAAAGAGAGGCTAGGGTAAAGATGTGACATCATGACGAAGGAAAAACACCCAGTGATTTTAAGTGGCTCGACGACAGTGTGGAATTCATCGCGTGTGGCTTTGCCTATTTACAATCTTGAGAGATCTTACACTCCACACACGCTCGTTGAGATGCATTTTTTTTTTTTAAGCAGCTTTATGAACCCCCTCTGAACAGGGCCCAGTTGTTAATTTCCACTATGTGCATCATAACTGTGACCCACTTGCTAACTGGTAATGGTTTAAGGATCCTGCAATCAGCTGATAATGTTTTCTTTATTTCCAGAAACGCAGTGGCATGTGTAAACAAGCCGGATTCCTCTGAGAATTCCTCTGAGCGGAGTTCTGAGTGATGACTGCAGGGTATAATCACCCAGGACACCCCAAACTCTGCCTTGCTCTAGAATCTAATTGCCAGAGATTAGGTGATTCAGATACCAACCAGGTTTTAATGATCCTTGCCTCTCCCTAGAATGAATCCAAGATGATGGCTGTCAACACATCAGTGAATACACCGCTGTATGTCACCGGCTTGCACTTGTCCTATGACACGGCACCCTAAGCCATGGATGCATGAGGGACTGGACCAGGGCTGGCTCACACTCAGCTGCGCCAGTGAAGGGCTATCCCCATAATTTGGACCTAGAACTAATGAATCTCATTAGTCTTTATTGGTGCTTGGCAGGAAAGCGATATGGAGCTGGGGTAGCCATGAGCTCATGGAAACAGAGAACACTGGGCTGTGAGGGAGAAAATCCCACAGGGAGGCAGGATTCGTGGTGAGAGATGATGAGGGAAGGGGAGGGACAGGGGAGGGAGAGGACAGGGGGCGTTAGCCGGGCTCATGCAGAGGCCCCTTCTGAGCACCATGAGGCAACCCCGTGCCCTCCCCGCAAACGCCCCCCGTTAGGCTTACTGGGATCCCGCCACACGCAACCAAGCAGTGAACGGCCAGGTGAAATATCTCATGCTTCATATATAACAGACCTAACGGCCACACTAGGAAACACTAAGCAACGTAGAACAGCCTTAATATGTAAGTGACGCTTCAACCATATTCAAGTTTCCTTCTGGAAAACATAACAGCATGGAAGCCCTCGGACACATTGGAAAAAAACATGTACATAAAGCAAAAAGCCAAACAGTAACTGGATAGGTCTATGGGTTTATACAATTTGAAAATTATTTACAGGACTCGATCACGATTAAGAGTCAACGAAACGTTTGTAGGCCCACGGTGCCAGGAACTAGAAATGTGGAACTGTGACAGCGTCTCGTTAGGAACCATCACGCATCCAAGGCAGCAGCTCGAGCTGCGAAACAGTTGGTCCCTAAAAGGGAGCGATAAGGTGACAGGGTCCCGGGGAAGGGGGCTATCTCGGGATGCGACCGTGAGGGCGTCCATCCAGTGCTGTCAATGTCAGCAAATACACATACCAGACACTCAGTTAAATCTGAGTTTCAGATAAACATTGGCTAAGTTTTTTTTTTTTTTTTTTTTTGGTGTACGTATATCCTAAATACCGCATGAGATATACTGAAAAAATTTGTCGATGATCTGCAATTAAAATTTAACGGGGCGTCTTGTGTTTTATCTGGCAACGCTGCCCATTCCAAGCAGGGCTTAATTAGTTTTCAAACGTCATCTTGGATGGATTGTCTTTGGCTCTCTCTCTCTCTCACACACACACACTTAAGAAATTCTTGACTTTCAGGACTGTTTCACGGAGCTCTTTTCACCAGAATCACCTCTGCGGTGTGCTTTATACTGAAAAAAGTGCCATACGATGGGTGTAGTGTGGCATCACAGACGACGCCGGTACATGGAATGCAAATCACCTGCAATTGCGTTGCCGAAAGTTTGGGTTCGCCTGTAAATGTCCTTGGGAAGCGAGGTGCAGAGCAAACCTTGCTAAACACTCTCCCATCCCCAAAGCAAGCAGAGAGGAACCGCAAATCCACAAACAGCCCAGCGGAAGATTGTTTGCTGAATTTATATGTTCGTAGCTCAATCTAAGCTGTTATCGATTTCTTTGCTGGTGTTTGACCTGTGACCCCAGTATCCTGCTCCTTCCCGAGCTGATGCAGAGACTGTAAGAGGCCTCGGTGTGTTTTCCCACAGGAGCTTTGCCCCCGTGGGCCATCTACGTGCCAGGACATCGTAGTGATGTCCATATTTCAAAATGGCTCCAGGATTATTTTATGTCAAGACCTCGTTTTGTCTTTCTGCTCCTTGTTTTCTTGTGCCCGAGCTGACTAAATGCATGGAGGTGTCAGC
>NW_011890702.1:4767-5124 GCF_000151845.1 Pteropus vampyrus
AGCCTTTGCTCCCCCTGAGACCACAGTCAGGATTATCCCCGGCCGGCGCCTCCCATACGACGGACCGATCGTGATGTCTAAACTCCCTGACCCTTTTGTCTCCCTGCTCTGCAAATGGCGATCAGAGCGTCTGTCCCTCGAGACATCGGTAAGGGTTAAATGGGAAAATTCTGTTCTGTACATTTTGGCCTGGGGTTCGCATGCAGAAGAGAGTCCGTATCTATAGATAATAATACTGGTCACGTCCGTTCCTTTGCTTTCACCAGACGTTTGCATGTTGAGCCTTTGTCCTCTGTGAGATTAAAAGACCTCCCGCATGTGACCTGCAGGCATGTGACGTGTGAACAGAGGGACCCC
>NW_011890702.1:5174-5477 GCF_000151845.1 Pteropus vampyrus
TGCATGTTGAGCCTTTGTCCTCTGTGAGATTAAAAGACCTCCCGCATGTGACCTGCAGGCATGTGACGTGTGAACAGAGGGACCCCATTAGCACTGCACGGATAAGGCTTGTCCCAGGGCGACAGTCAATGGCGACGTGGCCCAGTCGCTGACCCAGTCAAGCCCGATGGCACAGACGTGGGACGGTAGGCT
Organism: Pteropus vampyrus; assembly: GCF_000151845.1. Classification (NCBI taxonomy): domain Eukaryota; kingdom Metazoa; phylum Chordata; class Mammalia; order Chiroptera; family Pteropodidae; genus Pteropus; species Pteropus vampyrus. The sequence goes on from NW_011890702.1 coordinate 5,367, forward strand.
GTTCCGCTGCATGCCGGCCTGGTGTTAGCCTGGTGGACAGCCCCACGGGGACCCGGCCTTGCTCCAGAAGTTCTGGGGACCGTTCTCTCATTCCCGATTCTACGGCAGTTA
>NW_011890702.1:5527-6397 GCF_000151845.1 Pteropus vampyrus
TGCATGTTGAGCCTTTGTCCTCTGTGAGATTAAAAGACCTCCCGCATGTGACCTGCAGGCATGTGACGTGTGAACAGAGGGACCCCATTAGCACTCCACAGATAGGGCTTGTCCCAGGGTGACAGTCAAATGGCGACATGGCCCAGTCGCTGACCCAGTTGAGCCCGATGGCACAGACGTGGGACGGTAGGCTGTTCTGCTGCATGCCAGCCTGGTGTTAGCCTGGTGGACAGCCCCACGGGGACCCGGCCTTGCTCCAGAAGTTCTGGGGACCGTTCTCTCATTCCCGATTCTACGGCAGTTATAATCCCAACCTCGAATACTCAGAGCAGGAGGGGAAGGCCCAGCATTCTGCTGTCACTTGGGTGCCAGCCCCAGCCTGCCTCCTCCGCCCTCTGGAGAGAACCTTGGCCAGCCCTGGCCTCCAGCCGGGCTCCACCCCAATGGGCAGGGCGTGGGAAGAGCCCACCTCCTGCCCACGAAGCTCTCCCTCTTCCCAGCCTCACAGATGGACGCCCCGCCCAAGCCTCAGGGGAGAATGCCCTGCGCGCAGGTGGTACCAGTGTCTCCCTCCCTCCTCCTGTCCCGGGCCGTCCCAGGAGAGGGTGCTGGCTGCAGGCTGTACGCTCTGCTTCCACCCTGACCTACTATGTCCCGTCCCCACGTGACAGCCACGGTGACGCTTCACTGAAACACCCTACATCTCCCTCCTTAAGGCTCTCGAAACCCTCGACGTGGCCCGATCTGGCCATGCCCCTCCCCGAGCACCCGTGCATCCCTCTGCCGCTCTGCGTGTGTCTTTCAGTCATCGGTCACGTCAAGCTTCTTCCTGCCCCAGGGCCTTTGCACGTGTGGCGGGTGCTCTGCCCA
>NW_011890703.1:0-308 GCF_000151845.1 Pteropus vampyrus
ACACTGCTGGTGGGGCTGCAAATTGGTACAGCCACTATGGAAAACAGGATGGAGGTTCCTCAAAAAATAAGAATTGATCTACCATATGATCCAGCAATCCCTCTACTGGATATTTACCCCAAAGGCTTAAAAATCATATCCATAAAGATATCTGCACATCGATGTTCATAGCAGCATTATTCACAGTGGCTAGGACATGGAAGCAACCCAAGCGTCCTACGATAGATGATTGGCTAAAGAAGCTGTGGTACATATGTACAATAGAATATTACTCAGCCATAAGAAGAGATGAAATATAGCCATTTGTG
>NW_011890703.1:1761-3851 GCF_000151845.1 Pteropus vampyrus
TCCTCCCCTTGTCTTACCGCCCCCACCCTCTGGGGAGCGGGTCTTCACCGGAAGGCTTCTCATCTACCCGCTCTTCCGCACCCTGCTGAGAGTTCACCCTTCCGCTGGTCTTGCACTTTTATCTCCTAAAGATGCCTCGTCACTGTGTCCTTCAAAATCACCTGCCTGGGTGACCACAGCACCGGCATTAACGTTCGCCTCCTGCGAGGCGAAGCTTGGGCGTGCCGGCCATCATGGGCTGGTTCCTGTCAACTCGAGTGTGGTGGCTGGCGCCTTCCTCCAACACTGAAATATGCAGGGCGCCTCGTCCGTGCCATGCTCTTCTGAATCGTGTGCTGGTTCCAGCTCTCTCCCTTGTCTGAAGTTTTCCTCCCCTTTTTTACCTTGTGAACTCCCAGAAGTCATCGGGGCGGGCACCGCCCCTTCCAAGAAGCTGCTAGACCTGCCTTTCGAGTGCACATAAAGCTCTGTGCACATCCCGATCATTGCAACTTCCTGCATTATATTCAAATCATGTCTCCCCCGCTGAGCCAGAGGGCCAGCTCCGTGACTTATTTGAGTCTCTGCTTAATTCATGCTGGTTGAACTGCACTGAACTCCTTTCTGCAACTGGGGACTTCTGTGGGGCTGGGGGCATGGGGGGCACAGCTCTCTCCTGGCCTTGTTTCCGTGTCCCCAGGGGAAAGGTAGAAAGAACATCCACCCTGTACTCCCATCGTTCTTGTCCACTTGCAGGTGAAATACCCCAGAAATGCCACCAGGATGACCAGTAACCAAGCTGAAAGACACTGGTGGGACATGCAATGCCACTCTGGGCACGAGATGCCAGCGTCACGCGTTGCTTGTCATCAACCTTCCTAAGTTAAGAAACCACTTCCGGAAACGTGAGCCGATTGTCATATAATAACGTGACTGTTCTAGAAGCAAATGCACGGGCTGTGCTCTGAGAACCATAGCTGGGGACCCAGCGTGACGGCTGTCAGACAAACTCCATTTTAATCGGCTCTAAACCCAAAGTGAAAACCACCACCGCGTAAACAGGCCAAACTGGTAGCCGCAAGGAAAAAAGGAAAAACCCAGGAGTCTGTCTAGATCCCATTTTCAACTGCACACGCATTATCGAACAGTCCTACAGTCTCGACGTTTCAGAAGAAATGCTGGCCCACATGGAGAAGATGCTGCAAACAGAGGCGTGGACCCTGCGAGGCCCGAGCCGCCTGTCCCGCCCTCCAAAGCTCCCCCTTTCCCCAGCTGGGACAGAAAAGCCTGTGCCTCCCCGGGGCCCGTGAGAAGCGAATGCCTAGTCCAGGCAGAGCTTTCATTATTCAGAAGCCATTTTTCCTCCCAGTTGAGATCTGGACCCAGACACGGGAGCAGCACGTCCTTCAGTTCCCTGGCAGAGCCTCTGCCTGTCTGTGGACAGAAGCCCGGGACGCCCATTCCTGACGTTCAAGTAACAGCTGGAAAATGAAGCTTGTCCAGGTGCTGTGACCCAGGTCAGCGGCGCGAGCCGTGGCCAGGAGCCAGCACCGCGTCCGTGGAGGCCTGCATATTCTACATCTAATGCCTTTGAGTTATGGGCTTTATACCTTTAGATACCGGAATTAACTTGATTTGAAATTGGCCCTGGGGGACATTTGTTAAAGAGAAATAGAGATATTAGATTCTCTGCAAGGCGGCCCTCTCCACCTACATTCACAAGGCCGTCAGGTGGTAAACTGTATATCACTGCCATGACTCCCCGACTCCTCACCCCCCACCCCGGAAATATCCGTCCTTCGCTCACCGTCTGCCCATGGTCAGCCTCCGAGAAGGAAGGAGAATTGAGAACTGACTTCGTGCAGACTCCATGCCATGCTGCCGTAAGGTGGACTGCCGAATCCTTCTGATAACCCTGGAGGTGAGTACCGATGTCCCTATTTCATGGAGGAGGAAATGGAGGCTGCAGGAAGTGAGGTAGGGAGCAAATGGACAGAGCCAGGGTTTGAATTATCTTGTTCCAAAGTACATGCTTTTTACTTATGTGATACCCAGTTCAGTGGTCACCAAGACCGGGCCACTTGGGGGCCACTTTGGCAGTCAGCTGAGCC
>NW_011890703.1:3901-4248 GCF_000151845.1 Pteropus vampyrus
ACCCCAGTGGAAGCTCCGTACCCATTCAGAGTTAGTCGCATCCCTCTCTCCCCCGGCCCCTAGCAATCACGAATCTGCTTTTCGTTTCTATGGACGGGTTGGACGTTTCGTATAAATGGGATAACCCGATGTGTGGTTGTTAAGGTTTGACTTGTGCCCCTTTTCCCCCCTTCATTCACATGTTGAAGTCCTCACCCCCAGAACCTCCGAATGGGACCTTATTTGGACATAGGGTCATTGCAGATGTAGTTAAGAAAGCCATTAGGGTGGGCCCCGATCCCATGCGACTAAAGTCTCTATAAAAGGGGAGAATGGGGACTCAGACGCACGCATTCAGGGACAATGCC
>NW_011890703.1:5602-5918 GCF_000151845.1 Pteropus vampyrus
CTTGGGGAGCTTTGAGAAGCCTCAGAGGGACACACACAGGTGGTTTCTATCTGACACCCTCCCCAGCCACCTATGGCAGGGGTAGGTTCCTTTCGCACAGCTGAGAAGACTTTATTATTTGACATATGCCCTGTGCCTGGGAGAATCAGTCTTCAGTTGAATGAATGAGTGAATGAATGAATGAGGTTAAGGCTTCATGGGGAAGGCCACCTCTGAGGTGAGTCTTAAAGGATGGGTGGAGTTGAGTGTCAGACAGCTCCCTCTGGGGAAGGTCCCACGGCATGCTAGCAGGGTGGTGGCAGGTGAGCCTGGATCA
>NW_011890704.1:0-2336 GCF_000151845.1 Pteropus vampyrus
AATTCATATCCCATAGAATTAACCCTGAAAAGTGTACGGTTCGGTGATTTTTACTCTTCATTACTGTTGCTTCTTAGTAAGTTTAGAAATTGACAGTTCTGAGACCTCCGACTGTGTTGTTCTCTGTCAAGACCGGGCTGTTTGGGGTCGCTTGAGTTTTGACAGGAACTTTAGAATCAGCTTACCTAGCTCTTCAAAGAAGCCATCTGAGATTTGACAGGAATCGCATCGAATCAGTCAGGGGGAGATTTCTTTTCACTGATTTTTCTCCATTATTAAGAAATCCCTGACTTGGTGTGTTTCCTCTCCAATACAACTTCCTTCTTTCTGGTTCTTTTGCCTATAACGAGTCTTAAAGTGGAAGATTGGGCTATCGATTTGACATCTTTCTTCTTTTTAACAAAGGTATCTACAGCTATGAATTTCCCTCTAGATACTCCTTTAGCTGTCAAATCTCAGACGGCTTCTTTGAAGACCCGGGTTAGCTGCGTCCCGATAGTTTCGGTATGTTGTTTTATCTTCATTTATTTTAAAATATTTTTTGATATCATTCATGATTCCTTCCTTGAACCATGGGTGTTTAATTATCACCTGTTTATAAATTTCCCAAAATTCCTTGCTGTTAATTTTCTGATTTTCTCCCGTAGCGGTTGCAAAGCATTCTGCATATGATTCTAAACTTGTCGATGTACTCAGGCTTGTTTTGTGGACTAGCACATGGCTTGCGCTGGCGATGTTCCATATGCGCTTGAAAAGATTGCGTACACGAGCACCCTGCCGTTGTCAGGGGAGGCTCCGCACGCGTCTACTAGATCCGCTAGGGTCACGCAGCTGTTCAAATCACCGCTTTCCCGTCGATCTTCCGCCTAGTTATTCTGCTCGTTTATGAGAGTGGAATATTAACGTCTCCATTATTGGTCGACCGTCTTTTCTCCATTTAAGGTTGTCCGTCTGTGCTTCGTGTATTTCGAGACTATCTTTTTAGATGCATATATGTTTATAACGGTTACATATTCTAGACGGATTCGCTCTCAGCCTTAAAAAATGTACGTCTTCGTGTTTTTCCTTAGGGTGTATTTTATTGGATATCAATACAGTCCAGTCCGGTTCTCGTCTGGTCCCCGTTGCGTGGCATAACTCATTTCCTCCGCTCACGTTTAATCGTGTTGTGCCTCTGTCTGGAGAGAGCGTCTCCTTCAAACAGCACGTAGCTGTCATTTTGCCATTGGCTCTTTCTGTGTCCGATGACCTTTTTCCTCTCTTCCTTTATTCCTGCCCCCGTCTGTGTGAGAAGTTTCTAGCACACCGTTTTAATTTCCTCGTCCTCTCTTTCGCTATTCTGTTCTGAGTTGTTTTCTTAGTTGTTGCCCTGAGGATCACAGTTGATGTCTTGACTTATACGAATCTCGTTCGGGTTGGTGGCAGGTTACTTTCGGCAGTGTCGCAGTCTTGGCTCCTATGAGCCACCTTCCCTCCCTCCTCCTCCCTGCGCTTACTGTCATAGGCATTACATCTTTATCTACTGATTTGTAATGACATAATTGTTTATAAACAACGATGTATAATTGTGGCTGCATCAATGATCTCTTAAATCAGATAGGAGAGGGAAAAAGCGTTACAAGCAAAAAACGAACATCCATGTAGACTGCATTTACCTACCTGTTTGCTCGCCCTGTTTCTCTTTATTTCTTCGTGGGGGTCTGAGTTGCTGACTGGATCCTTTTGTTCAGCCCGAAGGTCTCCCTTCCGGCATTTCTTTTAGGAATGGCCGGATGATGATGATCCCCCTCACTTGCGTTTCGTATTTTCTGAGTCTTGGGAGGCCTCAGTCTCTCCCGCGCTTGGATGGGATGGTTTCAAGTCGAATCCTTGGTGGATGGGTTTATTCTTTCAGGACTTCGCCTATCTCACCCCGCCGCCCCCGGCCTCCGAGTTTGCTGATGAGAACGTAGCGCTGGACCTCCTGAGGGTCTTACAGGGTCTTCGCGTTTCGAGTCGCTTCTCTCCTGCCATTTTCGGGGTCCTCCCTCTCTCTCTCCGTCTTTGACTTTTGACAGTGTGATCGTGATGCATCTTGATATGGGTCTATGAGTTTATCGGACTCGGACTTCTCTGAGCTTCTCGTAGCTTAATGTTTTTCCTCAAATTTGAGGCGTTTTTAGGCATTCTTTCTTCGAATGTTCTTTCTGACCCTTTCTCTCTCTCCTCTCCTTCCGGGACGCTCACGATGCCTGTGTTGGCATGCTACGGAGTGGCACGGGTCTGCAGGTCTTTGCTCATTTTCCTTCATTCGTTGTTTCTTTCTTTTCTTCAGACTGGAGTGGACCTACCAGAAC
>NW_011890704.1:4671-5654 GCF_000151845.1 Pteropus vampyrus
GAATTCGCCTGATAACGAACACGCACCCTGTCTCTGCTGTGCTCCCGCTGGGAAAAGGGGAGCTGGGAATCGGGGGGCACAGGAACCACACCGGCCTGTGCCCTCAGAGGAGCGAGGCCAGCCGGGTCCGGAGGAGCCGAGAACGAAAGGGCGGGGCGGCTGCTGGGGGTGGGGGGCCCCGCTGTGCCTTCTCCCACCTGTGAGTGAGAGAACATGACCCCCCGGAACTGGCCCCGAGACAGACGCCGGTGCCCGGCCCGGCAGGTCGGACAGGGGCTGCGCCGCTCCTCGGGCGGCGGGAGCGAGGCGGACAGCAGGAGCCCTGGCAGCCTGGCAGCCACGCGGAGTCGTGTGCGTTTGTAGAACTGTTAAGCGGGAGACAGAGTCACAGCTGCAAACTCCCTGGTTTAAAAATAATCAAGGAGCCCGCCCGCTCCCAGAAATCTGTGTGTGGCACCCGGGGCCCGACGCTCCAAACCCCGTGGCGTATGGGACTGCAAATTAAGACGATGGTGACACCATCACACACCTATTAGAACGGCCAGATCCGAACAGCGACGCCACCGCGTGCCGGCGAGGGTGGGGAGCCCCGGGCACGCTCGTCCTGCCGGTGGGGACGCGGACGGTGCAGCCACTGCGGGGGGCGCTGTGGCCGCTCCTTACAGAACCGAACGTGCCCTTCTTACCACACGCCCCGGAGAGGCTGCTCCTCGCATTCACGCAGAAGAGCCGAAGACGTCTGTCCCCGTGAAAACTCACACGTGGGTGTTTACAGCACCTTCTTTCACGGTCGCCCACACTTGGGAGCAACCGAGATGCCCTCGGCCGGTGACGGGTACACGAGCCGCGGTCCACCCAGACAGTGGAGTGTCGGTCAGCGACAAAGAGAGCCGTGAGGAGACCCGGGGGACCCCTGAATGGGCGAGACTAAGTGGGAGGAGCCAATGGGCTGCCTGCCTCCCGGGGAGGGGGAGGGGGAGGGG
>NW_011890704.1:7418-8565 GCF_000151845.1 Pteropus vampyrus
GGAAGGGGAGGGGGCGTTCACGGAAACACTCGGGGCAGCGCGACCACGGGGGCTGGATGGCGGCCCTGACGCTCGCGTGGGGTGAAACCACGTCCCAGACGCAGCAAGCCTGGACCCGACACGCCGCTGCCTCACGCCGGCGGCCCTCTGCCCGCAGCCCCCAGCAGAGGGTCAGACCGCCGGGAAGGCCAGCTCTGCCCCCTGCCCCCACGGGACGGCGCCAGCTGTCCCGAATCGCGGGCAGCACCAAGGCCCCACGGGGCCGCTGTGGCCGCTGCTCCCCACGTGTGTTTCTCCTGGGGGGCGCGTATGGGAGCCTGAGCGCCCCGGGTCTCTGCGCCCTGCATCTGCAGTGTCCGGTGACCGTCGTGAGCAGAGATGAAACTGCTGGCAGGTGTCTGTCAGAGGCACGAGGAGCCAACGCCTCCGAGACCTCGATGCCACAGCTGGAACCTTTGGGGCAAAAAAACGAATAATGTGGTGTTACTGGGTTATAACCCGCGATATAAGCAGACATCCCCGAGTCCATATAATGTGAACGAATGATTGAATCAGGGAATAAACGGGGTGAAAAAAGCAAGTTTCCACACAGAAAAGTCCCAAGTGATTTATGCAGTGACTGTGCAGCCGCGACCCCCACCCCGGGGTGTGAGCTGCACCCAGAGACTCTGTCAGAGTCCAGTGCAGACGAGAGCCAGAGAAAGGGACCCCACCATGGGGCACCCTGGCCGGCAGACACTCAGCCAGCCGCACGGCCACCCCAGCCGCGGCCACGACCGTGAACCGCGGCCGTGAACACCGTGAACCGCGGCCGTGAACCACGGTCGTGAACTGCGGCTGGGAACCACGGCCGGGCAGGGTGACCCCACGAGCTTGTCTGGAGGGGACGCGCTGGGAGGGCACTTCGCCTCCGCAGTCCCGCTGCCCGGCGCCCGTCCCCGCACCTCGTCTCGAGGAAGACGTCAGACCCGTTCCCACGGCACCTGACTGTGGCCCTCAGACCGTGCTCAGCACCGTCCCAGCATCGAAACCCACGGGCATCTGGAAACCGGCCAGGAGCCGGACGCGGGGAGGGGGGGCCACGGGACGCGGTGCGGGGCGCCGGTGCCCCCTCCTTCCACCCCAGGGCTCGCTGGTCCCTGACCTG
>NW_011890704.1:10138-10978 GCF_000151845.1 Pteropus vampyrus
GGAGCCCCGCGGGGAAGAAAAGTCACAAACCCAAGTGTCAGAAGCGGAGCCACCACCCACCCCGACTTCTTTCCAGCAAGTGGGGACTGACGGCTTTTGCGAACAAGTGTGCACAGGGACCCCCAAGAGCAGCATACTGGGGTGGCTTCGGGAGGCTGGAGATGGGGACAGAGACGGGGGTGTTTGTGGGGGGAGAGAGGCAGCCAGGTAACAGGCGAGGCTGTGAGCACGTGGGGTGGGCGCCATCCCGACTGCTAGGCAGTGTGGCTGAAGACGCGGACCCTTGTGGGCACAAACGGACACATACGTGTGCACATGCAAGTATGTGTAATGCACGTAAACGCACACGTGTGTGTGTGTGAATGTAAAGGGTTTATGACAAGCCAGCGCTCGGTCACCGGAGGCTGGGAAGCCCACGCCCGCTGACACGCAGGATGGGCCCACTGCTGTCAGGCGCTGTCCAGGGCTGTCCGGCTCTGTCCAGCTCAGCGCTCAAGCGGAGAGCACGTCCCCCTTCCTGTGCCCTTTCCTGCTGCCAGGCAGGGGACAGAGCTGTGAACGCCCCACGTGGAAGGGGACACGAGGAGGGTGAGTGCTACACGCGGGGAGGGGCCACCGCATTGGCACCGGTCTGGCCCGGACAGGTCCTCCCAACGTCAGGTCTGACCGGACACCCGGGCGCCCCATGGCCAGTCACGGCGACACATGAAACTGACCATCACAGGCAGAGACCCCAGCTGGAAGCCAGCCGCGAGGTGACGGGAGCAGCTCCCACTGCCAACCCCGCACGCCCCACCCCGTGATGGTCAACCCTGCACGCCCCACCCCGCCGCGATGGTC
>NW_011890704.1:13438-13815 GCF_000151845.1 Pteropus vampyrus
GGAAGCCGTGGGGAGCAGGAACCGCTGGCTGTGAGCTCGTGGACTCGGCCAGCGATAATCCTGAAATACACTCTGCTTTCAACTGTCGATTAGACCTCGAGATGCCGGTGGCCCCTGCAGCACCCACGGTGACACTCACCCCGGTTTGTGCAGGGACCTGTCACGCTGCGTCTCAGGCCATTGGCGCGTTGCGCCTCCAGCCGTGGCCTCAGAGTCCTGCCCCTCCTCTTCTTCCTCTGTCCTTCATGCCCCGGGGTTCCCCTGGGACACCCCAGGAGCTGCGGACCGATGGTGATGAGGCCGGCTTCCTCCTGGGACCCCCAGCGGAGTTTCTGCAGCAAGAGAGAGGCACCCAGGGGAGGGAGCCAGACGGGACC
>NW_011890705.1:0-556 GCF_000151845.1 Pteropus vampyrus
AGGTCCACTGCCCCGCCCACGGGTCACCCTGACTCAGCCAGCAGAGTGGCCGCACGAGCACAGCCCTCCCTGGGTCTTCCCCCGGCCGGCCGCTCGCAGGTCTCCGACTGGTCGGCCTCCACCGTCCTGTGAGCCAGTTCCTTAAAATAAATATTCCTCTCTCCTTACACGGGTGTATGGGGGAGGAAACGCATATGTATGCACACGCGTGTGTATGTGCATGTGTGTTTATCTGTGTGTGTGTGTGAGTGTGGTGGGTGTGCACACACTCATCCTATAGAGGGGTACCCGTGCCACTAGCTGCACTGGGACACAGCAGAGCCCCACGGCCGATGGGCAGGACCCTGTCTGTCCTCAGCACGGGGACAAAGGCAGGCCGGAGGCTGGCCCGGCATTGGGGACCGGCATTGGGGGCAGGCAACAGGGCCCGGCGAGGCCGCCTGGGGGGGACGCGGACTTGCTGGCTCCGTTCGTAAGGCGCTCTGTGTCCCGACGAGCTACTTAACCTCCCGTGTTTCCATTTCTTCCTCAGTCAAGTGAGGCCACTTTGCAGCAC
>NW_011890705.1:2171-3854 GCF_000151845.1 Pteropus vampyrus
TGTCCCGTCCGTCTCTGCTCCTCCGGACCAGCCCCACCGTCTACAGTGTCCCTCTGCAGACCAGGCTCTGCCCTCGGCGTCACAAGGAGCCACCTGGAGTGCTGACCCTCCCCCGGCTGTGCGCTGTGTTCTCGGTGGCTGGGTGAGGGTGGGTGACGTCCAGGATGTGAGCTGGTATCCTCTGGGCCCACGTCCAGGCTCTGAGTCGACCAGACCTGGATTCCACTGCTCCCCCCATGCATGCAGCTTGGGGGACCCTCGAGCCCTGTCTCTCCATCTGTAAATCAGGGCGTCATAGTACGGACCCCATTGTGAGGACACAGCCAGTCACATGGTAGAGGCCGAGAACGGTCACTGTTGGTCACAGCGGCAGCGACGCAGGGAAGGGTCGAGCTGGTGAGCGGGATGAAGCAGGGCGGTCCCTGCTGTGGACATGACGGTGGGTCACCGTGCAGCCGCCTGGCCTTCCAGGAGGCCCTCCCTCCCGGCCCTGGCGGAGCTGTGGGGGGCAGGTCCCCGCCGTGGCCTTCCTCGTCCGCCCCTGGGTGGCAGCAGCGTACCCTTTCGTGAGGGCCTAGCGAGGTCCACCCAGGGCCCTTGCAGGGTCCATGACTCAGCAGGGGCGCACACCCACTGTCCCCCGTGGTCCCAGTTCCCAGCTGGCCTGCCCCTCGGGGCCTCCCGGCCGTGCCGAGGACCCAGCGTCTGGGGGAGGCTGGGAGGGCTCGGAAGCCGGCAGTGGGCGGAGAGCAGAGGGCTTTGCCACGTCTTCAGGCCTTGTTGTCACTACGTTTATTGGACCCCAGGAGCCCCGAGACGCGCCTCCCTCCTGGGCCAGCTCGCTCCTCCCGAGTGACAGGAGGATCGATCCGTCTTTAATGTGCTCGTAATGGGGCTTGAAATGAACACAGGCTGGCTCGCCGTCCTCCGGGTCTCGGGCACCGTCTGTGGTGCCAGCAGCGCGGGGACCGGGGTTTGGGTGCTGACGCCGAAAGCACTGGGCTCTGACCACAGTCCCCCCGCCCCCCCGGCAGAGGCCAGCCCCAGCCCCAGCCCCAGCCCCAGCCCCAGCCCCAGCCCCAGCCCCGCCGTCGGGGACCAGGAGGGGGAGATGGTGTTTAATGGGGACAGAGTATCCCCTGGGGACGGGGCAGGAGTTACAGAGCTGGAAGGCGGGGACGGCCGCAGAACACAAGTGAGCTTAACGCCGCTGATCCGGACACTTAAAAATGGCAAAAATGGCAAATTGTGTGGTACGTATATTTTAATCACAATAAAAATCTTTAAAACTATATGACACACTGTTGACTTTGGGTGCCCTGGCTGCCCCCGCCCCACGAACGCCCTCCCCACCCCCTCGAGGACGTCAGGCCTTGGCACCCAGCAGCCCAGCACTGTGTGCCCTGGCCCACCCCACCCCCCGGCCCCCGTCATCTGGGAGCGGGGGTGGGGGCCGCACATCACCCCGTGAGTCCAGCTATGCCATCCCCTCCGCCCGGCCCTCCTCGCTCGGGGGCAGAGCTGGGGAGACCACCCAGGCCCCGATAGGTACCTCGGGGGTCCCGGGCTCAGGAGACACCGGCTCAGTGTCGATCCTGTCTGTACTCGTACCCCGGTCCCCACCGGGGCCTCGCGGAGAGGGGGCAGCTTGACTGGGAGCAGTTTCACAGTGGCTGCTCCTCC
>NW_011890705.1:7312-8438 GCF_000151845.1 Pteropus vampyrus
TGACTGTGACCTTATTGGGAAAAGGGGTCTCTACAGACAGAATTAGGTTAACGATCTCTAACCGAGACCGTTCTGGATTAGGGTGGGCCCTAGAGTAAGTGACAGCGTGTTTATGACACGCACAGGGGAGGGACACGGACTCGGAGGAGGCCGTGTGAAGACGGAGGCCGAGTGCTGTGGCCGTAAGCCCAGGAGCCACTGTAAGCTCGGGGGACACGAGCCCTGCCTCGAGAACTGAGAGGGGGAAACGTCTGTGTTTTCAGCCCCGGCCTGTGGCTGGTCATCATCGGTCATCGTCACGGCAGCCCTGAGACCGACATGCCCTCCCCACCCCGACGACCCGAGGGCAGGCTGTGGGAGGGACGGGCCAGGCCGACGCTGGCGAGGATGCCCACGGAGGGAGCCGGCCTCCGCCCTGGGCGCTGCCGTCTGCACGTGGTCGTGTCCCTACGGGGCAGCCGGGGGGGCTCCAGCAGCTCCCCGGGGAGGCCTGAGGCTCAGGCCTTCAGCAGCAGCCGCGCCGAGCTCTGCAGCCCCCTCCCGGGAATCGGCTCTGTCCTCCACTCTGGGACTCGCCCCTCGTCTCCCAGACGGGAACCAGCTGGGTCCCCTACTCCGGGTTGTGAGTTTGGCTGCCAGTGTGTAATTCCACAGAACCCTTTCGAGTGCTTCTGTGGGGCGACCGAGGTCAGGTTTGATGAGACGGGACGCTGTCTTTGAAGACAGGGATGTGATTTGGTGCCATCCCCGCCTCTGCCAGGGCTTCTCCAGGGATAGAAGTGGGGGCTGGGGGGGGCGGGGGGGGGGAGCATGTGTGTCAGTCGGGAATGAGTGACGGGTCCCCAGGCAGGGTTCTCTAACGGGAAATGGCATCCAGCTCCTCTGAGGCCAGAGGCCCTGGGCTGGGGCGGCCGCAGCAGCGTCTGCGCATCCGGACACCTGCAGACCCACGCGGGGGACCCACGCCGGGGACGCTTTCGTGAGGACGGCCAGCGTGAGTCAGTCGGCAGAGTGGGCCACAACCCCTGCAGTGCCCCCACTGGCAGAGCCCGCGGTTAACGTCTGGGCTTCGGCTAACACGCTGGAGGCTGGAGTCTGAGCGAGGCGGGCGTGAGGGCAGCGTGGG
>NW_011890705.1:9281-11759 GCF_000151845.1 Pteropus vampyrus
GCTTCCCTCCCGTGCACGTGGCCAGCGCCCGGCCCCAGGCGAGTCTGCCCAGCTCGCTCCTGTGACACCCAAACCTCCTGCTCTCTCGTGCACCCGGACCCTTCTGGAACATTCTCCCATCCACACCCACATCGGTTGTCAGGGCTGAAGCGTCACATCCTCACGAAAGTCTCCTGCGGTCACCGCTCCACACGCACGCACACAACTGCACGCGCGTGCACACACATCGTGCACGTGACGGCCCGGCCCCTGCTCCACGCCCTGAGGCCTCCTTGCGCGTCGCACATCTGTCCCCTTTGTGGGGACCTGACCGCTCACCCACAAAGCAATAATGCCACTGGGAGAGCCCGCCTCCCCCTTGTCCCGGCCCGGCACTGCCGCAGACCTCGGCCCCAGGGGCTGAGCCCGTGTCTGGGAGCCCCGCCCCCCATGACAGTGCCACGTCTAAAGGACATCCTTCAGCATCGGCCTGGCCGACACGTGACTGCAGCTGTCTGAGAGGTGGGACCGCTGCGTGCCAGGAGCGTGACGGACGGTGGCCGATCGCTGCTGTCTCGAGCTGGCCAGTGTTGGGCAGTTCGCCCCGCAGCACCCAGCACCTGGAGAAACGCGCCTCGTTTCTGCTCCCAAGCTCGCCCCCCAGGTGGGAGCAGGCGCGGGGCGGGAAGGGGGCGTCGCGAGAGGGAGTGAGCATTGATCTCGGCGTCGTGGGCTTTTTAATTTCCTTTAAACTCTTGGGACTTCCATTCAGCCCTTCATCAGCCAAGAGTGACCACCAAGGCGTCCTTACTGCCACCAGAGTCAACCCCAGCTTTTTATACCCCCAGGCTACGGGGGGTCAGTGTGGAACCCCCCGAAGTCCCACTGCGGCTCAGAAGATAACAGAATTCGATCTCCGCCCGAGGCTGCTCTGTGCCCGCTGGCCTGGTCTCCGTGGATGAGGACAGCTTCTGAGGCGGCCTCCAGGACCCCTGGCCCGCCGGCCGTGCCCCTCCCCCAGCGCCTGTGCACTGGGCCCCAGCACTGGCTTCTACCCAGCAGAACACAGCAGAGGGACCGGCTGTCCCACTCTGGGAACATGCCTGCTACTCGCTCACTCTGAGCCGCCCTCCACAGAGACCCTCTGCGGGCCACCAGCGTCCGGCCCGGCCCAGCCCCCTCCGCCTCTGCGGCCGGTGTGGTCTTTCTGAGGCCACCAGCACTTCCGTCTCCCTAAAAGTGGAACCTGCTTTATCAAGGCAACTGCTGGCCAGCGGACGGAGCCCCCCACTGCTGCGACCTCCGGGAGGAAAAGCCGGGGTGCCCGGAGCCCGGCCGAACACCCTGCGCAACGGCGCCGGGGGCTGCTGCCGTGCCACACGACCACCACGGGGACGGGAAAGCGCCCCAGGCTCATCAGGGCAAAGCCATCGTGGTCCAGGGACATTCACCTTGTTATGACAAGCGTCCCACTCAGAGGTTTACCACACACACACACATGCACACACACACACGCGCGCGCACACACACGCACGCACACACACACACACGCACACACACACGCACGCACACACACACACACGCACACATACGCACTCTGTATTTTTTCTATTTTTGTGGTGCGGTAAAACACACAGGACAGAAAATTCACCATAGTAACCGTTTTCAAGCGTCCAGCTCAGTGGCGCCGAGCACGTTCACGCTGTCATGCAGCTGTCCCCGCCACCATCTCCAGAACTTTCTCGTCTGCCCAAACTGACACTGCGTCCCCCTTAAACACTCACTCCCTGCCCCTGCCCCGGCCCCGGCCCCCGGCCCCACCGCCTACTTCCTGTCCCCACGAATGTGACCGCTCCAAGGACCTCCTCTAAGGCAACGACATGGTGTTGGTCCTCTGGCGGCGGGCTGGGTCCACTCAGGGCAAGGTCCGTCCGGTCGTGGCGTGGGACGGGATCCCTTCCCTTCGCCGAGCATTCTCCGCGGTGTGGACGGACCAGGCTCTGCTCCTCCGTTAGCTGTTGAGGGACAGCAGAGTCACTCCCACCGTTTGGCCCCCGTGACTCCTGCCGCTGTGAACTGTCGCGCGCGAGTGTCGGCTCCAGACTCTGCTTTCCGTTTTTTTGGAAATACTCCCGAAAGCGGAAAGGCTGGGTCCTGCGGGAATTCTATTCTTAAATTTTTGAGGAAAACCAGGGTCAGGAAGCAGAGGGCGAAGGGGCGGGCAGGGTCAGGAGGGAGAGCCGGTTGTCACAGGGGAGCCGCGGCCACACTGGACCAGACACTGGCACGGCGTCACAGTCACAGTGGGGAGGCGTCCGTGGCCCCTGGAGCCATGTCCACGGTCTCGCCCTTCCGCTGCCACCACCGCCCCCTCCAGGGGCAGCTCATGAACCCCAGCTGCCCGCCGGCCGGGCAGGGGCCGTCCGACAGGCCTCGGGGCCGGCCGAATTCCAGAGGCCCTGACTCAAAACCCCCATGTGAGCAAGGCGCCCTTTCCTG
>NW_011890705.1:13735-14356 GCF_000151845.1 Pteropus vampyrus
TGGCACCTGGCAGGGGAGCAGGACATGGGGCCAGCTCCTCCGCAGTCAGTCCATGAACCCTCGAACCCCAGCCTCTGAAGAGGACGACGGTGTAACCTGCTGTTCCCACGTGAGGAAGCCGTGCAGCTTAGACGAGAGCCCGGAGCCGCCACCGTGGCTGCCGTGAGACCTGTGCACCTGTGGCCTCAGCGTCCTGGTCTGACGTGTGCGGCCAGCAGAGGCCCCCTGGGTGTGAGGGCCGCGACGCAGCCTCAGGGCCAGTGTTAAATGCCCCGCGGCCCCTCTCGGCGTCATCGCGATGCCACGATCCTCGCTGTCCCCTCCTCCCTCGTGCTTCGGCGTGGGGCTCACCCTCACACGGAGCACAGGGGCACCGCAGGCCGTGCGAGGCCCCGCTGGGCGTCCACCCCCGTGCAGCTCCCAGCCCACAAGCTGAGCTGGCGGTCAGCACCTTGGCCAGCTCCCAGGAGCGCAGCCCCCGCCACCTTCATCAGCCACCTCCCAGATCTGCTCTCCCTGGGTGCCCCCCCTTCCCTTTACCCACATGGTCCCCAAGGATGCTGCACGGACACCCCCATGTTCAAGTCCACGTCGGGCTCTGCTTTCGGCTCCAAGGGCGAC
>NW_011890706.1:0-569 GCF_000151845.1 Pteropus vampyrus
GGCTCGTGTTCCTCCATCTTGGGTCCTTGAGGTAGCGTGAGCCCCAGCACCTCGCTTCAGGTACGGGTTTTATGGGTCGATCGCGCCCCACGCCTGCGTCATTTCCTCTGGATGTCCTACCACCAGATCCTAGAACTCCACCTGCTGCCGGCCCATCTGCATCTCCAAGGACCCGTGTGACTTTCTCTGTGCCGCGGTGCTAGGAACATAAGTCTGCTCCTTCTCCGGAGGGCTATTCCATGTACATCTCCTGTAGGTCCTTGAACATTTTCAATAGTGGACAGAAAATAAGTTTCTCATGAATCCTTTAAAAAAAAAAAAAAAATCTGGTTGCCCGCTCTGTCCGTTTGCACGGGGAGGGGGCTGGGGGTCGGTGAGGCAGCTGGAGGTACCGCTCGGCTTTTGCTTTTGTTTTGTTTTTGAGAGCAGTAAAGCCCAAAGCACAATTTGCTTTTGATTATCTGTAATTGCTGAAAAAAAGACCCTTTGTCTTGGGCGAAGCCAGATAAGAGTTTACATCCCAGTAATGTAATCTCAGATGCTTGATTCGAGCTGGGTACGCGAGCCAA
>NW_011890706.1:619-2448 GCF_000151845.1 Pteropus vampyrus
GTGCATCTGGTCTAACATGTAGTTTCAGTCCAATATTTCCTTGTTAAGTTTTTGGATAATCTGGACGTCGTTAAAATGGGATATTAAAGTCCCCTACTATTATTGTATTTCCGTCTCTCTTTTAAGATTAATATTTGCTTTATATATTTTTGTGCTCCTATGTTGGGTGCATGAATATTTACACATGTTATATCCTCTTGTTGGATCGATCCCTTCGTTATTGTGTGATGAACTACGTTTCTTATCATAGTCTTCGTCTGAAAGTCTATTTTGTCTAAGAACAGCTTTCTTTGGGTTTCCCTTTGTACGCAGTACCCTTTCTTCACTCTTCACTGCCAATCTGTGTGTGTCCTTAAAGCTGAAGTGAGTCTTTGCAGGCAGCATATAGTTGGATTTTGTTTTTTTGTTTTTGTTTTTGTTTTTTTTTATCCATTCAGGCACTCTGTCTTTTGATTGGAGAACCTAGTCCCTTGACATTTAAAGTAATTATCGATAGATATGGACTTACTGTTGCTGTTTCGTAATTGTTTTCTGTCTGTTTTTGCAATTCTTATGTTCTTCACTTACTCTCTTCCTGCGGCGGTATGCTCAGATTTCACATCTGTTATAGGTTTTTGCTTTGTGGTTACCATGAAGCTTACGTAAAGCACCCTATATTTATAACGGTCTACTTTTAAGATGATAACAACTTAATTTAGAATGTATAGTAAAGCTCTACATTTTTAAACCTCCCTCCCCCATGTTTTATGTTCAGATGTCACAATTTACGTTTTTAAATCTTTTTTTTATCTCTTAGCAAATTTCATAGTTAATACTTTTGTCTTTTAACCTTCATACTAGATTTATATGTGATTTACAGACCACGATAACATATTAGAGTATCCTAATTGTATATTTATAAGTGCGATTTGTAATTTCATAAGTTTTCCCTTTATTAGCCCCCTTTTGTTTCAGCTTGAAGAAGCTCCCTTAACATTTCTTGTAAGGCTACTCTAGTAGTGATGAATTTCTTTAGTTTTGCTTGTCTGAAAACTCACTCTCTCCATAATTCTGGAGAATGACTTTTCTAGATAGAGCATTCTTGGTTGGCTGTTTTTGTTTTTGTTTTTTTTCCTTTTAGCACTTTGAATATATAGTACCACTCCCTTTGGCCTGCAAAGTTTCTGCTGGAAAATCTGCTTATAGTCCCTTGTACATACCAAGCTGTTTTTCTCTTGCTGCTTTAGAGATTCTCTCCTTGTCTTGAACTTTCGACATTTAATTCTAATATATCTCAGTGTGTGTCTCTTTGGATTATTTATCTTATAAGGAACATTCTGGGCTTCTGATATCTAGAGGGCTGTTTCTTATGGAAGTTTTCAGCCATTATTTCTTCAAAGAAGCTTTCTGCCCCGGTCCCCCGCTGCTCCCCACCCCCACCCCACACTTCTGTGATCCCTATCATGAAAATACTGGTTTGCTTAATGTTCTGTTGATACTTTAATCTGTCTTTACTATTTTCTTTTTTTGGTTTTTGGGGGTTTTTTTTGCTCCATGTGTCTAAATTCCATTGCCCCGTATCTAAATTTGTGGACCCCTTTTTTTTCACTTTATTCTGCTATTGAACCCCTTTTTTGAATTTCAGTTCAATTACTGTATTATTCAGCCTTGTGGTTTCTGTTTGGTACTTATATTTTCTATCTCTGTTGAAACTCTCACTGTTTATTATTCTCCTGAGCTCGGTGACCATTTTTATGACTGTTATTTTGAAATTTTTATCAAGAAAATCTCTTATCTTCATTTCGTTAACGTCTGTTTCTTGAGTTATAACTTTTTTGTGTGTTTGTTTG
>NW_011890706.1:3780-6070 GCF_000151845.1 Pteropus vampyrus
TGCACACTGAGAGTCCTAAAATGCTCTTTTTTATTTTTTATTTTTTTATTTTTTTTAAGTAGGTTCACTGCATGTTCTGGTTAAACAAGGAAGCTTGAAGGGATGATGAGGGCAGAACAGCAAGAACAAAACCATAGAAAAGAAATAGCCACAACTGTAAAGGGATCATAAAATGTGGAATTTTTCTTCCTTTCTCAAGTGGCTCAATGGAATAGTTCCAAGCGTTCCTTTTTGTCTTTAATTACGATATTTAAATAAAGATGAAAGTATCAGCGGCACTGTGCACTTGCCGTGATAAACGTTTTTCCTTGTTTAGTGCCGCTGTCCTACGCCTTAAGGTGCTTTTATCTCTTTGCTCAGTAAGTGTAATTGAAGCTATTTCACCGTCATTTAAAGCACTGGGTAGAAGGCAAGCGATTTTTCATTTCGCTATAATTTCTGAGTGGCGGCAAATTGACATCTTACCAGAAACATGCTTGACCTGTTTGTAATTTGCTTTGGCTGTAAACGAACGATACATGTGGTTCGAAAAGTTCATCAGGTTTTAATACACATGACAGTCGTTTGGTGGTCAGGTCCTTGGGAGTGGGCGGCATCGTGTGCCCTCTTCAGTTGCGGTGCTGCAGTGTTTAAGCAAAGGCATCCGAAAACAGCCAACTGGAAGACAAAGATCTCTACAGCTCAGGCTTCGCTGGCGTTTATAATCAACTCCATGCAACCGAAAAACTTAGTGCATAAAGATTGCATTAAGCAAATGAGTTTTAAAACTCGAATCTAAGTGAAAGATGTAAAACATATCAGGACGGTCAGAATAATCAAAGGGGCAAAACTTCCATGTTCAATAAAATAGTGCAACATGCCATTTGTTCTGAAATTATGTGGCAAAACTGTACTAGGAGACCGCTATAGACAGTGTCCCCCACCCCGTCCCCTGCCCCAAATTCATGTTGAAACCTGTCCCCAGTGTGATCGTATTTGGAAGTGAGGCCTTTGGGATGTGATTAGGTATGAGTTCAGAGCCACCATGAGGGGGATTAGTTCTCGGATAAAGGAGACCCCCCCACATTGGATGCTGTGGGGGGGGGGTCTCCTTTATCCGAGAACTAATCCCACTCATGGTGGCTTTCACCACGGCGGGGAAAAGGCAGCCTGTGAACCAGGAAGTGGGCTCACTGAATCTGTAGCCCCCTGGTCTTGGACTTCTTAGCCTCCAGAACTGGGAGAAAGAAATGTCTATTGTTTATAAGGCACCCGGTCTGTGGGACTTTGTTCTTAGTCCTGAATACACCCAAACAAGGACATTCCAGGTGCCTCAGTCTTTCATTTCCAAATTTCTTTTTCACATACACTTTAAAAAATCTGGAAACTTCTGCCTATTTGCTCATTTATTAGTTCATCCATCAAATATTCTTCAAGTGCCTGAGGTGTGCCCGACACCGGGTAGACAGACGCAGCACGCTAAAAGTCCTTGCCCTCTCGTGGGGAAAGACAAGCAATAAAATAATCCAGTAAAGACATAATATGCCAAATAGTAAACAGTGCTATGGAGAAAAAGGACAGGGAGGTGGCACATGCCTGGCTGGCCGTGGGCGGGAGCGTGTTCTCGTTAGAGTGGCCAGTGAGCGCCTCACCAGTGAGACGACGCTGTGCGAGGATGTGGAGGGAACGCGGGAGAGAGCCACGTGGGTGTCCTGGGGGAGAGTGCGGCGAGCAGAAACAGCAAGAAGCACACAGGTGAAGCCCAGGGAATTCAGGAGCACAGGCGGGTGGTGGGGATGGAGTTTCAGGGGCAGAGGGCGAGGAGGCGACACGAGGCTGATAGGGAGGGGACGGGGTGGGGGGTACATCACAGGGCCCTGTAAGGATGTTGGTTTCTCGCCGAGTGAGATGGGATTTGAGTGGAGGCCTGACTTTCGTCTCTGGCTCTCCTGGGATCCCTCAGCTCCTGTATTGAGCATAGATGCTAAGGAGTCAAGGTCGGGGACGCAGAGGTCAATTAGGAGGCTTCGACAAGGAAAAAGATCATAGTGACGGGAGAAGCGAACAGCTGCCGGTTATACTTGGAAGGTACAGCCAACAGTATGTGCTTCTGGGTTATTAGAGATCCCGAGAGAGACAGGAATGAAGACCGCCCCGTGCTTTTTGGCCTGGGCAGCGGGAAGCGTGGAGCTTAGCCAGCAAATAGCGATGACCCTGGTTGCTCCCGCTGCCAGCGGCTGTGGTCCTGGCCCCTGTCCTTTTACTCCAGGCCACACCACGCTAATGAGTCCATTGTTTTAAATTGACAAGC
>NW_011890706.1:7130-8541 GCF_000151845.1 Pteropus vampyrus
GGCCAGTTCCGGGCATGGAGGTGGAAACACTTTGACTTGGAGAATGAAGACACACTGGGTGTTGCTGGCTGGCTGTAAGCGTTCTTTGGACAGGGCAGAGTTGTCTTCTTGCTGATCACTTGCTCACTGAGCGAACTGCAGTTTGTTCTCCTGTCCATCTTGCCCTCTACAAGGACCTGCCACCCTGGCACGTGGTACCAAGTTTTTCATAGAGGCAAATTTCCCAAGGAAAATGAACTGGTCGATATTATCCTTTACAAACCAGGCTCCTGTGTGAAACGATCTCCCAAATTCATTCGCCCTTGGAGAGAGTGACGAACTTGAGGTGCTGGATGTTCAGTCTCTAGCTGGTCCAGACGGGGCCTGAGATGGGCGTGACAGGCTGCTCCCTCGGCCGCGCACAGCGCCCCATACTCCCCGATGCTCAGTCTGGCGTCGTTGTTTGTCTCCCTCGTTGTCTCTGAGCTTAGACTTGTGTCTAACCTTGGCCGATGGAACATCCGCCAGCAAAGCATGAGTGGGGGCTTGCTCGGCACGTACACTTTTGAACAGGTCCTCGTGGGACACTCCCTTCTAGAATCCAGCTTCCACGCTGTACGAAAGCCCGAGCAGCTATGTGGAAAGAGAGGTCCTTGAAGGCGGCCCCGGCTGGACGCCCAGTCAACACCACCCCTCAGCCACAGGGGCAAGGCCACCAGGAATTTCTCGCCGTTTCAGTGCCCAAGGTCCCAGCCCTGACACAGAGTTTTCCCTTTTTGAAGTAACGTTGGAATTTATACCCTAATTTCAGTTACGTATATTCCTTGTTGTGTAAATGACAGTAATAGGCATAACAGCAGACTTTATGTAGTATTTGCCACCTACCACAGCACACAGATAACTGGTTTATTCGTGTGTGACTGAAACTCTGGGGTCGTGTAAGTCAAAAGGTTTTATTTTTTTTTCCCCAGTCTCTAGCTTAGACCATAACTTGTCAAATCTCCCTTTCCCATACTTAAATCCTTGGCTGGAGCGATTCGTTGACTTCTCACTGTGCGTTCAACACTGGTGACACAGGGATGAGCAAAAGGAGCAAAAATTCTCCCTCTCATTGAGCCCACGTCTTAGTGGAAAAGGTAGATACAATACGTGTAGCAGGTAGCCTAGTTGTAGGTTGGCAACAACCTAAAAAAGCAATGGCAGAGTTTACATTATATGGCCTTTGCCCTTTGGCTGCTGCTGGGTTCGCTGTCCCCTTCAAGGTCAAGGAGAAACTCCTCCCTAGGGCTTGCTGGTCTCCTGGAGAGGGAAAGAGGGATGGGGAGCCATGTCATGACCTTCACGGCTGCTTTTCAGGACTAGCACGCATGACTTCCTCTCACGTGTTGTTGGCCAGAGCAAGTCACGTGAACAATCCCGATTAAGCAGAGAA
>NW_011890706.1:11371-13607 GCF_000151845.1 Pteropus vampyrus
CAGCTGAAGAGAAAAGTCAGCTTATGAAAATTTCCCTTACTCAGGTGTCTGAAGATGATAATGGATCGCAAATAGGTATTATTTTGAATAACAATTCGACACACCACTATTAAGTCCCAATTTTGTTCCATAAACTGTTAGAACTACATATATAATTAAGATCTGGTTGGCAGCTCAGAAAAGCTCAAAACTTATGGCAGTGATTTTTAACATTGTAAGTGAGGTCACAAAACCACTTTCAGGAATCTGCTAAAAGCTGTCGCCCATTCCATAAAAAGTTGGATTGTTTGGAAGCTTGACTGTTTTAACTGTAGTTTTATTTTTCTGTCTATTCCCAGTGGATTTGTGCACAATCTCCTTTAGAAAGGCGGGTAGTTTTGACTAAGATTCTGAGTCACTGGTTGGCAAGTGAGTAAACATGATGATGATGATGATGATGATGACTATAACTATAATCCCCACTACTAATGGAAAATTTACTTTGAACCAGAAAATTGTGCAGAATATTTAGAATTCTCACAATAACCCATTTATTCTCACAATAACAGATTTTTAAGGTGAAAAAAAAAAAAAACAACCCAAGATTGAAACTGAGCAGCTTATCCAAGTAGCAAATGAGTGATAGAGCCCGTGTTAGTGGTCCACTAAGCCCTCAGTAACATCCACTGTGGTAACTTCCAGCTTGCAAGGAAAAATGCATATTTAATTAAGATTTTGGAACTCTGCCCCATGGGGAAAAGATGGTGCTGACTTTCTAAGAATTGTAAAAATGAATAAAGAAGTGAGACAGTAACTAAGACTGTATAGGAAATGTAGTAAAAAAACAAACAAACAAAAAAACCCAGCATTTTTTTCTCCCAGTGCAGTGTGATTTTGACATGGCATATTTCCCCTATAAAATTTCAACATAATCATATATGTATCAGTAAACAAAATGTTTTGATTTTGTAAGACCGTTGGAAATTGTTCACATTTGTTTTTTCACTCAAAATAGTTGTTTAGAATTAGTCAATCAATTTAATATGGAACGTCAGTTAGTATGAACAAGAAAAGTGCTGTTGACAGGGCAGAAAATGTTATTGCGCACTGTAACCACTGTGTCCATAGAAGGAGTTAGCGTTCTTCACTACATGTTTAGCATTCACTCTGACTCGGAACGTAGTGGAAAAAATGTTTACAGTCTCAGCCTTATTTTCAGACTAAAATACCATCATGGCAAAACTTTTTTTCATGCCTAGAAAATTGTCGTCAGCGACACGCCCTACTGTGATGAGTACTGTGTTGTGTGACAGTGAGCATATAATGTCTTTTTCTTCAGTTAATGCTTTTACGGATCCTGGGCTGGCATACATTTGCTGTGTGGGACAGTTGTCACCCGGGTGCATGTGGCAGCTCTATGGTTCCTATATCCAGCAGTCTTCATGAAGGTGAGGTGGGCAGAGAAGAACAAACATTCATTGATCACCTAGTATGTGTGGGATGCTTTATACTTAATATCCTGTTGAGGATGTACAGTGGTGCTCACTAAGGTCTTGTGAGTGAAGATGCATCTCATTTTCAACCTTGTCGTACGTATAAAATACATAGAAAGTATTTAAGCAAATTGCCCAAATCCACACTGGGAGCAAGCATTCAGAAGGGAGAAAGGATATGGGAGACCAGGTCATTTTGTATCTCATTGTACTGCGCTGTGCAGAGTCACCCCCATCTTTGGATAAATACCCCAAAAGTGGAATTGCTGGATCACATGATAGTTCTATTTTTAATTTTTTTGAGGACCCCCTGTACTGCTTTCCACAGCCGCTGCTCCGGTTTACACTCTCACCAACAGTGTATGAGGGGTCCCTTTTCCCACATCTTTGAAAACACTTGTTTGTTGATTTATTGATGACGGCCATTCCGGCAGGTGTGAGATGATGGCTCATTGTGGTTTTAATTTGCATTTCTCTGATGACTAGTTGATTTTGAGCATGTTTTAATATGTCTTTTGGCCATCTGTATATCCTCTTGGGAGAAATGTCTATTCAGATCCTCTGCCCATATTTCAATTGGATTGTTGAGTTTTTGTTTTGTTATTGGTGTTAAGTTGTATGAGTTCCTTATATATTTTGGATATTAACCCCTTATTGGATATATCAGTGGTGAATATCTTCTTCCATTCAGTGCATTGACTTATAGTTTTGTTGATGGTTGTGCTGTGCAAAATTTTTCAGTTTGATGTAGTCCTATTCATTAT
>NW_011890707.1:0-4525 GCF_000151845.1 Pteropus vampyrus
CTTGTTTTCCAGAGTCCAGCAGATAAGGCAGTCTTAGTGTCATAAGGCCGAGAGAAGTCCCAAACAGTCTCATTAAATCCTGTTACCTGGTATAAAGTAACATTTTTTTGATGACAACGATGCCACCATACGGAATCTTTTTGCACATGTCTCTTCGAGTGACAAAGTTCAAACGGAATTGTATCATTGTTGCTTACAGTTTTGCCATCGGGAGCCCCAAGCATAATAGCCCCTCCTTTCTTAGGCCAAAGCTGCTCCGTGATATTCAAACATCCAGATTGAGAAGTAGAATTGAATAGAAAACAAATAGGTAGTCCTATTGCTGATCCTGAAAAATTAAAATTATCATATACATATTGCTGTTCTATGGCTAATGGCAATCCTAAGAGTTCTGTATTGTTAGAGAAAACTCGAACTTGTGGTCCAGACCATACAGCAGGATGCAGCACTGGAGGTTCAGGAATATATGTCCAATGTAACTCTCCCTCAGTTACCGCTGGCAAGATCAGTAAGAACAGGGTGAGCATCACGGCAGTCGGAAGAACTTGCAAGGCGGACCAATCTCTCTGGCAGCCATCGCGGCCCATCTTCATCCTGTGGGAAAACACAGACATGTCCTCGACCCCAGATCAACACAGGGTCGGGACCATTCCATAACCCAGTAAGAGGATCTTTCCACCTTACTAGAGCATAGTGTTGAGAAGTAGAGGGATGCCAAAATCGATCAGCTGCAGACCGCCCATGGGCGTCCAAAGTTAAAAAATTTAAAATAAAAAGAGCATGATTAAGAGAGTTTTGAGGAGACAGAGGGTACAGCTCCCCCTTTCTTATTTTATTTAATTGATTTTTGAGGGAGCTATGCGCACGTTCAACAATACCTTGGCCTTGGGGATTATAAGGGATACCTGTTTTGCATACAATATTAAATTGTGAACAAAAGTTGCGGAAAGCTTTACTAGTATAACCACTGCCATTGTCAGTTTTAATAATAGAAGGTATGCCCAAGGTTGCGAAGCAAGCCAAACAATGAGCTATAACATGTTTTGTAGCCTCTCCAGCTTTAGCCGAGGCATATATGCATCCTGAAAAAGTATCAATGGCAACATGAACATATTTTAAGTGGCCAAATTCAGGTACGTGGGTAACGTCCATTTGCCAGAGATGGTTAGGTTTTAAACCTCTAGGGTTTACTCCTACTGGAGGCACAGAATGCATCTGAGGGCAAACAGGACATTGCTTAACAATTTGACGAGCTGCTTCACGCGTAAGGTGAAACTGTTTTCTCAGACTTTGACTATTTTGATGGTGTAAAGAATGCGAGTGACGGGCCTTTTCTAGGGGTGTACTATTCAGGAGAACGTAAAGTTGGGTAGCCTTATCCACTAAATTATTTCCCTCAGATAATGACCCTGGCAATCCAGTATGAGCTCTAATATGCCCAATGAAGAAAGGGCTTACTTGGGTTTGAATAGCCCGCTGAATTTGACATAATAATGATTGGATAATATTGTTAGTAGTAGATATGAATGAAACTGTTTCAAGGACAGAGACAGCTCGCACTATGTATTGACTGTCTGTATACAAATTGAAAGGAGAAAGGAAAGCAGCAAAAACGGCAGCCACTGTTTGAAGTTCCACAATTTGTGCTGAAGCTGCAGAGGTTTTAAATTGTACAGGCGAACGGCCCTGTACCATAAAGGCACTTATACCATTAGAGGAACCATCAGTAAATATTACGTCAGCACCTTTGATAGGTTGTTGTCGGGTGCACTGGGGAAAAATGAATCCTTGCATACTTGCAAACTGCAACAGTTTATCATTGGGTAGATGATTATCTAATTTACCAGCAAAATGTGCACAGGCAATAGGCCAAGAATCAGTATTTTGAAAAAGCCAAGCAATTTGCTGTTTGGTATAAGGGACAGTAATAGTTTCAGGTTCTTTTCCAAAATACCGTTTAGACTCCTCACGAGCCAATTGAAGTAAGCTGGCTACGGCCTCATAATAGGGGGTTAATACTTTTCCAGGGGAGACAGATAAGTGTAGCCAAAGCAGGGGACCACCCTGCCATAAAATTGCTGTAGGGGCATGGGCAGTGGCAAATATATGAGCTTCCCAGGGTTTAGTATAATCTATAAATCGAACTTGTAGTGATGAAATGGCTTTTTCTACTTTACATAGGGCCTCTTTTAGGGCCAAAATTTCTCTATGAAGCTGCACTAAATCTAAAGACATGTTGGCGTTATGCCATATTCCCTGTAAGTGATTTTTAATTTTCTCCCATGGGTGAGAGGTTTGATTATATTTTTTGGGGGTTACACAAATCCATTGATATTGGACATGACAGCGTAAGCGTGAGGACAGCTTTAAGGCCTGCACTTCCTCTCCCAGGAAGTTCACTGTTTCATACAAGGCTTCTAACTTTTGTTCAATTTTCTCATCTATGTTCTCTTGAGAACCCATGGTTAGAGAAACATTTTTAGTTAAATCATTTACAAATGCTGCAGTTTGTATAGAATTGGATAAAGATATAGCAGCTGTGGCAGCCGTGACCACTAATGTAATTAATGCGAGGACACCGGCCACCAAAACAGCTATAGCTCTCTTTGATCTGCCCAAGGAATTATTTATTTCTTGCAATACCTGTAATCCATATTCATCAAACCAAGGGCCTGTAAGGTTAACAGGAACCATTATAAATGGCGGTTGTCTAAGCACGAGAACAGAAGTGTTAACAGGAGTAACACAATTGGATAGCTGACAATTATTACAAGATACATTAAATTGATTAGTATTGTTATCTACAAAGATATTAAAATTTCCTAACAATAATATATATGGGACATTAATACAAGTTCTAAGGGCATATAAGAATTTTTCTCCTGAACCACTACTGCGTGAATTGGTCCGAGATTCATTAGTCATGCTAATACTCATTGTCACAAGTCCGGCAGCCAATTTCCAAATGTGAGTTTGCCAAGCGCCAGAGCTTGTTTTCCAGAGTCCAGCAGATAAGGCAGTCTTAGTGTCATAAGGCCGAGAGAAGTCCCAAACAGTTTCGTTGAATCCTGTTACCTGGTATAAAGTAACATTTTTTTGATGACAACGATGCCACCATACTGAATCTTTTTGCACATGTCTCTTCGAGTGACAAAGTTCAAACGGAATTGTATCATTGTTGCTTACAGTTTTGCCATCGGGAGCCCCAAGCATAATAGCTCCTCCTTTCTTAGGCCAAGGCTGCTCCGTGATATTCAAACATCCAGGTTGAGAAGTAGAATTGAATAGAAAACAAATAGGTAGTCCTATTGCTGATCCTGAAAAATTAAAATTATCATATACATATTGCTGTTCTATGGCTAATGGCAGTCCTAAGAGTTCTGTATTGTTAGAGAAAACTCGAACTTGTGGTCCAGACCATACAGCAGGATGCAGCACTGGAGGTTCAGGAATATATGCCCAATGTAATTCTCCCTCAGTTACCGCTGGCAAGATCAGTAAGAACAGGGTGAGCATCACGGCAGTTGGAAGAATTTGCAAGGCGGACCAATCTCTCTGGCAGCCATCGCGGCCCATCTTCATCCTGTGGGAAAACACAGACATGTCCTCGACCCCAAATCAGCACAGGGTCGGGACCATTCCATAACCCAGTAAGAGGATCTTTCCACCTTACTAGAGCATAGTGTTGAGAAGTAGAGGGATGCCAAAATCGATCAGCTGCAGACCGCCCGTGGGCATCCAGAATTAAAAAATTTAAAATGAAGAGAGCATGATTAAGGGAGTTTTGAGGAGACAGAGGGTACAGTTCCCCCTTTCTTATTTTATTTAATTGATTTTTGAGGGAGCTATGTGCATGTTCAACGATACCTTGGTCTTGGGGATTATAAGGGATACCTGTTTTGCATACAATATTAAATTGTGAGCAAAAGGTGCGGAAAGCTTTACTAGTATAACCACTGCCATTGTCAGTTTTAATAATAGAAGGTATGCCCAAGGTTGCGAAGCAAGCCAAACAATGAGCTATAACATGTTTTGTAGCCTCTCCAGCTTTAGCCGAGGCATATAGGCATCCTGAAAAAGTATCAATGGCAACATGAACATATTTTAAGCGGCCAAATTCAGGTACGTGGGTAACGTCCATTTGCCAGAGATGGTTAGGTTTTAAACCTCTAGGGTTTACTCCTATTGGAGGCACAGAATGCATCTGAGGGCAAACAGGACACTGTTTAACAATCTGACGAGCTGTTTCACGCGTAAGGTGAAACTGTTTTTTTAGACTTTGACTGTTTTGATGGTGTAAAGAATGCGAGTGACGGGCCTTTTCTAGGGGTGTACTATTCAGGAGAACGTAAAGTTGGGTAGCTTTATCCACTAAATTATTTCCCTCAGATAATGACCCTGGCAATCCAGTATGAGCTCTAATATGCCCAATGAAGAAAGGGCTTACTCGGGTTTGAATAGCCCGCTGAATTTGACATAATAATGATTGGATAATATTGTTAGTAGTAGATATGAATGAAACTGT
>NW_011890707.1:4575-4914 GCF_000151845.1 Pteropus vampyrus
CCACTAAATTATTTCCCTCAGATAATGACCCTGGCAATCCAGTATGAGCTCTAATATGCCCAATGAAGAAAGGGCTTACTCGGGTTTGAATAGCCTGCTGAATTTGACATAATAATGATTGGATAATATTGTTAGTAGTAGAGATGAATGAAACTGTTTCAAGGACAGAGACAGCTCGCACTATGTATTGACTATCTGTATACAAATTGAAAGGAGAAAGGAAAGTAGCAAAAACGGCAACCACTGTTTGAAGTTCTACAATTTGTGCTGAAGCTGCAGAGGTTTTAAATTGCACAGGCGAACAGCCCTGTACCATAAAGGCACCTATACCATTAGAGG
>NW_011890707.1:6496-7541 GCF_000151845.1 Pteropus vampyrus
TTTTTTTGCTGATTAAACAAAACATCTTTTATGGAAAGACCTTGGACTGCGGCAGCAAAAGCAACACCCTGCTGATAGGACGGCCCAATATCCGAACATAGTCGGATATAATCCCCTAAGTCACCCTTCTTTCTGAAAGGCCTCAAAGCCATCTGGCATACAGAGTTAGCATTTTCATAAGCTAACTGTTTCACCAGGACCATGCCTGCCTCTTGGTCACTAATTAGGCGTGAGGAGGCTGTAAGCAAACGAGCTACAAAATCCTGATATGGCTCATCGGGTCCTTGCCTTACTTTAGAAAGTTCCTCAGTTCTTTGTCCAGAATCAGGTAACATAGTCCAAGCCCTCTTTGTTGCAGTGTTAATCTGCCCATAAGCACCAACTGGATACCCTAACTGTTGAGCATTATCCCGATATTGTCCTTCCCCTGCTAACATCTCATAAGTGATTCCATTATTAGCTTGATGATTCAACCTGGCTGTTTTATCGCATTCCTCTCGATACCCAGCGTCCCAGAGGAGGAAATTACCTCCCGACAAACAGGCACGAGCAATCGTTTTCCAATCCCATGGTGTTAAAGCCCCGGCACAGAGGCTCTCAACCTGAGCCAGGGTAAAAGGAGCTGTTGCTCCATATTGAGCACAAGCAGTCTTAAGTTCTTTCAGCGTCTTGAAAGAAACAGGCTCATGAACCCTTTGGGCTTGTCCTTGCTGGTCTTGTGCATCATAAGCAGGAAAAGCCATCAAAGAGAACCCAGGAATGGACTTTCCGGCGGCAGCTGCCTGCTGAAGGCTTTGCTCTAGCCCTGAACGGAGTGGGGCAGTAGATCCAGGTAATTTTAAAGGGGTCAAATGTTGTCCTTTATTCATATTAACCAAAGGAGGGTCCAATCCAGCTATCACAGCAGGAATAGGCGTTCGAGGTGGCCCAGGTGACTCACGGCCAAAGGCTTTAAATTGTTGTATCAACTCCTCTATCTTCTTTTCCAATTTTGCTATCTGTTTTCCTTCCAACGAATCATCCACAAACGCCTCAAAGGGCAGCA
>NW_011890708.1:0-2567 GCF_000151845.1 Pteropus vampyrus
ACAGCCACTGGAGGTAGATGCTCGGGTGGCTATTGAGGTGGGCCTGTTAGTCAGGGGAGAAGGGGCTGTCTCAGCCTCGAGCCCTTGTCTCCCCACAGCCCAGCCCCGTTAGGAGGATGTAGAGGGCGGGGAGAGGAAGAGGACTCTGTCAGCATGAGAGGTCAGTTCGGCCGGTGGCCCCCTGACAGGTAGGGAAAGTGAGGCCCCGGAGGAGGAGCTCAGCACCCACTGAGGGGGCAGAGGGTGCCCCAGCTTGCTGTCCACACTAGGACCTTACCTGTTACCCATGGGGAGCAGGGAGGAGGATAAAAAAGATTCAGAGAGATGAGGAGCCGGGGTTGGTTCGACCCCTTGGAGGGGTTAAAGCAGGTAGTCAGGGGACAACAGAGGATAACCATCTTCTAGAGGCAGAGAGAGCTCGACTTAATTTAATGGGCTTGTTTTTTCAAAATTTCAACTTGAGAGAAGGTTTTTTAACTATTATTTTTTCAAATCATATGTATCTAATTCTGGCCTTTTCCAGTAGGTCGCTTCAACCCCCACATTGTGCACCTTCCCTCTGACGCCCTGTCTAGTCAGCCAGGCTTAGAGGCCCTGACTGGCTCCTGGGCAGGTCCACAGGCTGGGCCTGGGGGGTTTCGCCCATTCCTCCTTGTTACCATGTCCTCTAACTAGGGAAGCGCCCCGGGCTGGGTCTTCACACCTCTTCTCTGTCCTCTCTCCCTCCCTAGATGGTCCCAGCCAATTTCAAGGCTTAAATAGGGTCCCGTCACTGGCAACTCCTGAGTGCTTCTCTCTAGCCCAGAATTCCAGGTTGTCACATCCAATTGCCTTCTCGACATCTCTCCCGGACATCTGATGGGCCTCTCAGACCTAACACCCAAAACTTAATTCCAGACCGCCCCATCCCCAGCAGTCCCCAAGCCAGCTGCTCCCACAGCCATCCCATCTCTGGGAATAGGAAGGAACTCCACCCTTTCTGTCACTCAAGCTAAAATCTAGCATCATCCTCGACTGCTCACTTTCTCTCGTGCCCCACACCTGATCCACCAGCAAATTCCAGTGGCTTTACTGGCAATGTTCTGAAACCGACCGCTTCTTACCACCACGTCTGCCCTGTCTAGTTACCCACATCTCTCTCTGCTGCCCACAGAGCTGCCCTGCCCCACCCACCCCGCCCCTGAAGACTCCGCTCAACCCCACCCAGCAGGCAATCGTGTTGGAACGTCAGTCAGAGCAAGTCACCCCTCCGCTGAAACTCACCAGGCTTTCCACCCTCATCGCACTCGGAGTGAACCCGAGGGCTACGACAGTCGCTGATTACGAGGCCTCACAGGGCCCGTCCTCCTCTCGCCCCTGTGCTCTCCTCCATCCGGGGAGCTGGAGGCAGAACTGAGTAAGAGGGAAGCAGCCTGAGTAGACAAGGGAACAAGAGCTCCTGTGTGCCTGTGCATGGATGTTCACGCACGGGTTACGTCTGTGCACTAACACGTGTATCTGTGGAAGGGAGTGAGAGAGCCACATAGAGACAGGTTCATCTCACTAAACAGCCTGACCTACGGATCTGATGAGGGTGTGTGTGGGTGTGTGTGTGTGGGTGTGTGTGTGTGTATGTGTGTCACACATTGAGTACTCACTCTCAGCCAGGCATCCAATCTACCTGATAGTGCCATGGCCTGACCCTGTCCTCAGGGACTAGTACACCCCAGTTTCCTGAGGACGATGCCCTTTGAAAGTTTAAAGGGAACAGACATCTTCAGTCAACCAGGTGGGGAGTGGTTAGATATAAACACCATGGAGGAGGCAGGTGGGGCAGAGGGAGGCAACCCCAGAGCCTCTGAATCATAGCCGCAGGAGCCACCCTTTGTGCTCTGGGACACACAGGGCAGGGGAGGCACTGTGTGTTGAGCACCTACTATGTGCCAGGCATTGTGCTTCATGTTAAGCATAGCTCAAAAGAGTGTAAAGAGCATTAAATAGTGTGTGAAGTGCGTATAGGGCTGTTGGTACCTAGTAAGTGCTTGCTGCAAGGCAGCTATTTTTATTATCTTATCTTTTCCTCCTCTTGACAACCTCCTGGAAGCAACGTTATGACCCCCAAGTCACAGTGAGGTCAGAGAAGTGAGTCAGAGATAGAACCAGGACTTGAACTCAGGTCTTTGTGCATCTAGAGCCCAGGCTCCAAACACTGTCCTCCTGCTCCACCTCAGCCCTCCAAAGCCAGAGCCTCTGCTGGTGCTGTTGGGTCAGGACTGACCCACAGGCAACAGAGATTGTGGACAGGGGAGATCTGAAAAATAGTGTCAAGCGGTTAGATATAGCCAGACAGATGGTCCATTGCAGGCATCAATCTAAGCAGCCAGGTAGGGGTAGAAAGAAGCACAAGCACGGAGGTAACCAGAGAGCCCATACCTGGCATCCAGGGCCCTTCCCGACATGGCCCGCCCCCTCCCCTGGTTGGCATACTACCCTGAACCATACACAGTTCCTGTTCCCATTGTGCGTTCGTTCTTCTCAAGATGCCTTTTTCCACTTTGTCCACCTGGCAAACTCTTACTGATCCAGCT
>NW_011890708.1:2617-5142 GCF_000151845.1 Pteropus vampyrus
GTCATTGTTTTTAGCCAGGAGATAGTTTAGTTTCTGTCTTGGTCTCAGATGTAACTTTTTCTACCCCCTCAGCAATTTGAGGTGGATGAGGAAAGACAGGGAGTAAGGCCAGGGAGAGGGGGGTGGATGTGCCACATGGGGACAGTTTTAGGCTCAGCATCAGCAGCCCAATCTGCTCATCAGTGACACAAGTAGCCCTGTCTGATGAGTTCACTGTCCCTAGAAATGTTCAAGTTATTACAAGACAGCAAAGGGAGGGCTTCAATGTGAGAGGAAAGAGTAGGACTCAGATCAGTTCTCGTGCTGATATCCTGATCCCAGGATTTCTATTTCAACACTAAATTTCCCTGAACGAGTCGATGTTGTTCCAACTCTTTCGTAGAGATTCCTAAATCCTAAGATTCTGTGGGCCTGTGAGTTCACGAATGTATCTGAGATCCCATAATTTTAGGATTCTGTATAAAGATAAAGTGCTCAGATTCTGGAATTCAAAGATTCTATAAAATGCATCTGTCTCTATGAAAGATGTTCTAATGTCAAGATTCTGTTCTTCTGAGATGCTGTGAATGGTGCTGACGTATTCAAAACTGTTCCAGCTGCATGATGGAAGTGAAAGTTAGAAGACCCTGGGCTTCTTATAGTTTGGTTTCCTTAGGAGATTATTCAGCCATTTATCTCAGGGACATCTGGGAATTAAAAAGTAGAGTTCTGGGAGTTCCCATCTCATTCCCCCCTCTCTTTTATCTTCACCTGGCTCATCGCATTCTCTCTCTTCAAGAACCCAGAGTGAAGCGGGTAGATCAGAACATTCCAGAAGCCCCCACCCCCTCCACCTCCCACCTCTCCTTAAGCCTGGTTAACCTGTCAGCGGAGATGGACTCTTCCCTTGGAGATGGACTCCTCCCTTGTCCTTGACATAGTCTACAATTTGCTTTTTTTTTTTTTTTTGGTTTCTCCTGCATATACTTCCCCTAGGAACCATCCCCCAACTTGTTGAAACAGGGCTGGGACACCACCACCCCAGCCCCATTCCACCCACCTGCAGCCCACTGCCCCACCCTTTCCCTCCTCCTGCCCTCTCCCAGACCCCACCCCAGGGCAGGGGGCGGTGTTACCCATTATTATAACCCAAGTAAGGTCACCACAAGGACTCCTGCACTGCCCCCACATCATGAGTGGCCCCAGGTCATGAAAACCATTAGAAAAAGCCCTGGGCAGATGTGGTCCCAGCTAGACACTTTGGGGAGTTTTCCTTTAGTATTAATTATGACCATAGTATAAATTCAGACTTTGAAGGCCAAGTGGAATTTTCTGGTGCGTCTCCCTAGGTATAAGCAGCTTGGAAGCCAGGAGCCCACTTTCATTTCAGTCCCGTTTATTTATTCTGAGCCCCTTGCCCTGCTCCACACGGAGATCTTCTCCTAGATTCAGTGTTTAATCTGGTGGCTCTCAGCAGACCCTGGGTAACAGCTCTCCTGTGGGATCGGTTTACTTTCTCCAGAAAGGAACTGGCTCCCAGGGAGGGGAGAAATGGGAGGCCAGGCAGGAGGAGGTGGAATTCTGGAGGAAGCCAGGTCCACAGTGTGTCCCAAGGCAGCCCCTCCCCACCCACCACACCTCAACAGAAAGGTCGGGGTCTGGGACACCTGTGGAGAGAGGGAGTCCAGAGCCCAGCAAACTTGGCTGTGGAGCAGAGGAACAGGGGTGATGGAGTTTGCTCCTCAGCAGCCTGGAGCAGAGAGGAGGGAGAGTCGCCGGGGCCAGGAGGTCGAGGGCACTCACCAGTCTGCTCCCTGTGGCCTCAGACTAGGCCTGCCAGGGATCCCTTGGCCATATGTGAACAGAGGGGAGCCCACAACCACCCCAGGCCGGGCAGGACAGGCCTTTGGCTCAAGGACCAGACAGTGGCCAGCTGCTTTGATGTGGGAAGACGCCTCGTGAAACAGAGCCATCAGGGGACAGATCAGAGCTGTGCAGACTCGTTACCCCTCTGGCCTGTTTTCCACTTCCTGCCCCAGGGGCTGAAGGAGCTGCCATAGTAACCATGTAGACAGCCGGGGTTACACGGGCAGCTCCAAGATAGGGCCCAGGGAAGAGAACTAGGGCCCGAGGGCCTGAGGGCCTGAGGGAGGGGCTGGCCTGGGCGAGAAGGGGCGAGGCGGGAGCAGGTTGTGTTTGGAGCCCAGCCCCTCCCACCGGGCACTGTGATAGTGCTTTATACACTTTGTCTTCCGTAATCCTCACAACAGCTCTGGGAACCCCTATTAATGTCTCCACTTTTCAGATGAGAAAACTGAGTGTCCCGGTGATACACCTGCTGTTCAGTAACAAGCCAGGACTCCCACTCAGACCTGTCTGGCTCCAAAGCACGTGATTTTCTTTGTGCTCCAATCAACATAGACAAGAAATAACCCAAAATTAGGGCTTCATCAGGCCCCGAGCATAAGCCTCAGGACCATACACGTACGTTTCAGGAGAGCGGGGAAACTGAGGCTCAAGCCGTGGCATTCTCACGTCCTCGATGC
>NW_011890708.1:5192-6348 GCF_000151845.1 Pteropus vampyrus
ACTGTGCCCGTCACTGTGCCCGGGGCTGTCCACACACAGCTCACATACCCCAGCAATTCTGGGAAATGGACTGTCATCCCCTTTCATAGATGAGGACACTGAGACTCTGAGTAGCAGGGGACTTGTCCAAGGTCCCACAGCTAGTAAGGAACAGAGCAGGCGCAGAGCCATCTCTCCACAAGTGCCGATGGAAGCTGGCCCTGTGCCAACCATGGGAACAGAGACACTGTCACTGCCCTCCAGGCCTCCAGTCCCAAGGGGGACAGACAACGACGATGCAACGGGATCTGATGGGGAAGCCCAGGTCATGTGGGAGAGGCGGACGCTAACCCAGCCTGGGGTGTCAGGGGGCTCCCCGAGGAGGGGGAGGGGGAGAAGGAGGAAAATGAGAGGAGGAGAAAGAACGTGCTTAGGTGGAGGGAAACTCTGGGCCGGGGCACTCCACCTAGCGGAAAGGGCCTCATGGATGGATGGGTAGGTGGCAGGAGGGAGGCAGGAGAGAAGGCTGTGGCCTGGTGGGGAAGGCAGTAGAGTAGCAGGGTAAGAGCCATGACTCTGGAGCCAAACCTGGGCCCCGGCAGTCCCCAGCCAGGAGGCCCTCGGCAGCTCACTGACCTTTCCTGAGCTGTCCTGTCACTGAGTGGGGACATCACAACAGCCCACCCCTTCTCAGGGTGGTTGGTTTGAGGACTAAAGGAGCTGAGGACGGCGCTGGGCTGCAGTAGGGCCAGCTGAGCGTGGGCCTTCCCGGCCGGCCTGCCCCGTGCCAGGCACCCTGGCCAGTGCTGGACACACCCTGGAGACAGTGGACCCCGGCAGCCCCCACGGTATCTCAGAGACAGCGGCCTGGGCTTGCAGAGGGTGATCGAGGCCCCTCCCTGCTCCCTCCTCACCTTTACCTTTGCTCCTGCTGAACCCCTCCCTCTTTTTCCCTCCTCCCTCCGAGGAACTCCTGTGCATCCTTCAAAGCCCAGACTTCATTTCTCTAGTGAAGCCTTTTCTAGGCAGAACTAATGGCTCCTTCTACTCTGCCCATGTAACCTGTGCCAGGCTCTGTCCTCACCCGTTACATGTAGCATCTCAAGTCCTACCACCACTCCGTGAGCCAGATTGTTACTATTTCTGCTATGCAGATGAAGAAACTAGGCTCAGAGAG
>NW_011890708.1:11868-14040 GCF_000151845.1 Pteropus vampyrus
GGAGAGAGGGAGTCCAGAGCCCAGCAAACTTGGCTGTGGAGCAGAGGAACAGGGGTGATGGAGTTTGCTCCTCAGCAGCCTGGAGCAGAGAGGAGGGAGAGTCGCCGGGGCCAGGAGGTCGAGGGCACTCACCAGTCTGCTCCCTGTGGCCTCAGACTAGGCCTGCCAGGGATCCCTTGGCCATATGTGAACAGAGGGGAGCCCACAACCACCCCAGGCCGGGCAGGACAGGCCTTTGGCTCAAGGACCAGACAGTGGCCAGCTGCTTTGATGTGGGAAGACGCCTCGTGAAACAGAGCCATCAGGGGACAGATCAGAGCTGTGCAGACTCGTTACCCCTCTGGCCTGTTTTCCACTTCCTGCCCCAGGGGCTGAAGGAGCTGCCATAGTAACCATGTAGACAGCCGGGGTTACACGGGCAGCTCCAAGATAGGGCCCAGGGAAGAGAACTAGGGCCCGAGGGCCTGAGGGCCTGAGGGAGGGGCTGGCCTGGGCGAGAAGGGGCGAGGCGGGAGCAGGTTGTGTTTGGAGCCCAGCCCCTCCCACCGGGCACTGTGATAGTGCTTTATACACTTTGTCTTCCGTAATCCTCACAACAGCTCTGGGAACCCCTATTAATGTCTCCACTTTTCAGATGAGAAAACTGAGTGTCCCGGTGATACACCTGCTGTTCAGTAACAAGCCAGGACTCCCACTCAGACCTGTCTGGCTCCAAAGCACGTGATTTTCTTTGTGCTCCAATCAACATAGACAAGAAATAACCCAAAATTAGGGCTTCATCAGGCCCCGAGCATAAGCCTCAGGACCATACACGTACGTTTCAGGAGAGCGGGGAAACTGAGGCTCAAGCCGTGGCATTCTCACGTCCTCGATGCATGAGGTTGAGCCTCTTTCACCTTCGGTTTCGTCATCTGAGGAGGAAAGTGAGGCTAGTGCAGGTGCAGTGACTGCCCAGGTCCCTCAGCCACAGGCACAGCCGGGCTGGACCCCGGGGTCCTCACGCGGGGCTCACGGGCCTCCTCAGTGTCTCCCCAGCTCCGGCTGATCTTCTGGCCCTTCCGTGCTTCGTACCATCGCCACCCGCCACCTGCATGAAGTGACTCAATCCTTCCCTTTAAATTCACTTGAAATGGGCTCCCTTTTTCAAGTTACCTCACCCTGAGCAACAATATCCGTGAAATCAAGGGTTCAATGTACTGACTGCTTGTGGGTTTTTTCTGATGCCCATTAAAATATACACACAACTGACAAAATAAAAAAGATTAATGTTTGTCCGTGCATCACCCATAGTCACCTCTCAGACCCCCAGTGAGGACATCCCATTCCCCTGAGAGGCTCAGGTCTGCTACTGGGATGGCCAGGAGGAGAGGGTGGAGGTGGCATCTGGGTGGTAGACAAGGCCTGGCCTTACCCAGCCCAGCCCAGAAAAGTGGCAGTTTCTTTTTCTCCTGGAGAGGCCCCACCCTGGCCTGCTGCCCCAGGCTGGGCAAAGGAAACACTGTGGCAGCTGGAGGAGGCCCATGGGGAAGGGATCGAAAGGCTGTGATGGTCCGAAAGGCCCCTGACGATGGGATGCATGTTGGGGT
Source organism: Pteropus vampyrus (assembly GCF_000151845.1). Classification (NCBI taxonomy): domain Eukaryota; kingdom Metazoa; phylum Chordata; class Mammalia; order Chiroptera; family Pteropodidae; genus Pteropus; species Pteropus vampyrus. The sequence goes on from NW_011890708.1 coordinate 13,455, forward strand.
GCTCGCCACACGCACTCCGCACCAGTCCTGGTTCCTAGAGGAAGCCCCAGGCTGGGACAGAATTCCCTGTTCTCTATACCACCCACAGGAGAGAAGCTGGGAGGTGCTTGCTGTCCATGGGCCAAGGGCTCCTGCCAGGAATGAAGGCAGGAAACTAACTGCAAAGGAAAATCTGATACCAAGAAGAGGGAAAAATAATTTCTTTAGCGTGGCCACATGCCTAAGCAGCAGCCGTGCCAACCATGGCTGGAGGCAGGCAGGGAGGCCTCCGGATGGGGGCGGAGGCTGCAGGAGCCAGGCAAGGGGTCTGTTCCAGTCAGCACTGTGGAGGGACATAGAGAGATGTGGCCAAACTGGAGGGCTCCAGAGGAGAGGCAAGTAGGGCCGGGATGCTAACCTATGAACCCCAAAGAGCACCAGGGCAATAAAGGGGTTTCCCCTTAGAGGAAGGAAAGCTCAAAGGCCATGTGGGGCAGACAGGCCTGGGTTCAAGTCCCAGAGCCTCAAACTGCCTCTGCAAGTCCCTTCCCCTGAGCCTTGCTTTATCAGACTTTTAAAATGGGGATAGTGCTTTCTCTCAAAGTGG
>NW_011890708.1:15560-16635 GCF_000151845.1 Pteropus vampyrus
TCCTGGTCCAATGAAGACCTTGGAGAGGGGCCCCTGGGAGACCAGAGATGCATCCAGTCGAAGCCCCACAACACAGTATCTCAGAGTGAGGGACAGGAGAGCAGGCCGGCTGCGGTGGAGTGATAACCATCTCTGCCTAGACCCACACCCACAGTCTGCCCCTGGAGAGAGGTCAATGACCACCTTGGGAATCTTCGCGTGCAGGAGGAAGGTGGCAATTTAAAGAGATTGGGTTGGGTGTTAGTGAGTGCCCAAAGTGACAGGAACTAGCCCAGCTCTGAGGCTAAGGCTGAACTCCATCCCCCAGCGGGGCCCAGCTACCCCATTCCTGAACTCATGGTGCCATCCTGTGGCCAGATTCCTTCACAGCAGCCTCAGCCCTGCAATTCGAGCCCCGCTAAAATCACAACCCCACTGTCCGAGGCAGTCCTTGAGATCCTCTTTACCAGTGTCGAGGATCCGTTTCACAGATAAGGAAACTGAGTCACTCAGGTAGCAACGAAAGGTGAGTGGGAATAGTAGAAAGTGTAGAGCCAGACCGGAGAGTGTGTAGGGTGTCCGGCTGAGTTTGAATTTTATTTTGGAGACAACAGGGAGCCAGAGAAGGTTCTCGAGCAGAGGTATAACCTGATCAGAGGTGCACTGTAAGACTATCACTCTGAGACCAGTGTGCAGAATGGACTAAAGAGCAAGGCAAGGAGGCCAGCTAACCTGCTATGGGCCCAACCTCTAGAGAAAAGACTAGAACCCCCTTGATCATAGTCCGAACCTCAGAGGGGCAACGTCCTGAAAACAGCCCTGACTTTGGAGCCGGGATTCCAGGGTTCAAATCCCAACCTTGCCACTCACTGGCTGTGCGACACTTTGTATCTGCTGGCCTTAGTTTCCCCTTTTGTGAAACAAATTTATTAAAAGAATCACTGAGAAGACTGAATTAGAAATCGTGTGTTTATCCCCTAACACCTAAAGGATGATCGAAAAATAGTAACTCAGCGGGTGACCTAAATCTGATCTTAACCCCACATACTCAAAGATCGCCACGTCCCCATGAGCAGACCTGTCTCATCCCTTTGTC
>NW_011890709.1:0-1972 GCF_000151845.1 Pteropus vampyrus
AGAAGCGAGGGCCGTGGGCAGCAATGAGTGGGCATCGGGTCCCTTCGGCGCGGACCAGGCTCCGGGCCAGCACTGTCCCCCCGTTCCCCATGCTCGTCCCTCCTTCTCTAGCCGTGGTGATGTCGGGCTCCAAGCAAACCTCTGTAGGTAGGCGTGCATGCAGGCCTAGGGTCTGTAACGAAACACGACGTACTGGGTCATACGCCTTGTCTAACGATGACCGGAAGACCTTCACTCCCATCACCTAAAAACGATTCTTAGCCCATAATTCTGGGCCTGTGGTTCTGGTCCTTCAGCGGCGGGCGAGGGAGAGGAAGGCGGAGGGGCCAGCCCTTTGCCCTCACCGCTTTTGAACCCTGGGTGGGAAGCGTCCGCTGAGGGCACAGGCAGGGGCCTCGCCGCCGCTTGTACTGCATTCTTGAGAACGGAGTCGTGTGTGCGAGCAGGGACCAGGGCGTGGGTGGTCTTCATCAGCTCTGCAGGAGGGTGCTGTGGGGGAGGGGGTGTGAGTTTGGGTATCCGTGACCGGGACTGCCGCTCAGCGCCGCCCTTGGGGCCCATGGCCTCTTGGGCAGTTTACTGATGCTCTCTGGGCCCCCGTTTCCTTACCTATAAGTGTGGGGCGTAGCCCGCCCGCCTCGCAGGGCTAGAGGAGGGCGAAATGAGATCCCAGGGTCAAAAGCAAGAAAGTGATACGCTGGAAATGTTGCTTTCCTCGCCCCTGTGAAGGGCCTGTGGAAGACACCCCAAGCTTGAAGGCCAGGTCTTGGGGTGGGGCTGCCAAGCGCTGGGGTGGCGGGTGCAGAAACAGAACCACGGGCTCCACGTTCGGGCAGAACACTGCTCCTGGCGCCACGCCGCCTCCGCGGGCCTGCCCTCTGAAGCCCTCCCGGCTGGCTCCTGGTCAGTGCGAGCTGCTTCCTTTAGTCTCGTGGGTGACCTTCCAGAGGAAGGCCGAGCACCGCCTTCGGGCTGAGACCCAGTTAATGACCGCCACCTCTGTCTTTTAGAAAAACCACCATGACCTTACAGGATGGCGGTCCGTTTCATACCCTGTCCAAGGGAATGACTGTGACCTTGGTCTTGCTGTGGCATCTGCATTTCCCACCCTGAGCAGCTCTCAAGCCACAGGACACCCAGAAATGGCCAAAGCGAGTCACAGTGGTGGCGCCTCCCTCTCCAGCGGCAGTGGCATCAGGCGGTTGCCGTGGTCGAGAACCCCTGAGGAGGCAGGACTTCCTGTGCCCCTGAGTCTCCTCTCTGCCCCTGAGACTGGGGGAGATGGGCACGCTCGGAAGGCACCAGGGTGTCCACTTCCAAGCACCGCTCTGGGCCGACCTCACACACACAGTCTGAGGTCGTATTTTGGACCCCGCCGATGTCAGGCCGCTTTAGGCACAGTGGTCTGCAGCAGGGAGGCCTCTGGCCGGAGAAGGAGGGTTCTGCGTGTCACCTGGCCCAGAGAGACGACCTTTTCCTCCGATGGCATCTTACGCGTGCTGCCCCACCCCCACCCCCCACCCCCGCTCTGCGGCCCGGCCAGGCCCTGCTTCGCTCCCCTTGCCAGCTGCAGTGACTGGTCCTTGGCTGGCGGAGTTGCTGGGTCTTAGGGGTCTTTCCAACGTTGCTTTCCAAAAACCGTTCCGGGTGGTGTCTTCGGACCCCCGAAGGAGTCCCACCTTTTATACAAAGCCGAGCAACAGACTGACGCTTAAGACTCTGGGCTGCGAACCGGTGGTCTCTCCGTGTCGTTCGTGTTCCTGTTCGTTTTCCTGCCTCGTATCTGTCCTCACCCTTCGCTTCGTCCCTTTACAGCTAGATTTCGCCCAGCTCGAAAAACCTGCCTTCCGACCCAGTTCTCTCCCCTGGGGTTGGCGCGCCAGCCGGGAGGCACCGACCGGCAGGGCGCGTTCCGGTGCGGACGCTGCTGTGGCGCTCACGGCGCTCTGCTCGTTTCCCGGACCGTCCGGTC
>NW_011890709.1:4744-5108 GCF_000151845.1 Pteropus vampyrus
CTTCACAAAGTCGTAGAGAAAAGGTTGCCACGTCAGCATCCCCCAGGTGTGAGCTCTGTGAGGGATGCACAAACGAGTGACCTAGGACTGAGTCCGGAGGCCCTTGGTTTACACATGGAACTGTCAGGGAGCCCGTGGAGGCAGCCGTCCCCACACCCAGAGTGAAATTAACTTTAATTCGGAGCTGGAACAGACCTCGGAGGCCCTGCCTTCCTGGGGTGCCCGCCCAGAGCAGGCAAGCGGCTGACCGGAGGGCTCTGCCTCCCTCTACTCAGCGGATCGATGCGAAGTGGAGCCACAGGAGGCTCTGAGACGGACGTGGGGAGGACCTGAGGGGCCGGGCCCTGGCTTTCGGGGGGGGGGG
>NW_011890709.1:5158-7495 GCF_000151845.1 Pteropus vampyrus
AGGCTGCACTTTGGGCAGGGGCTCCCTAGGCCTGGGCCTCGTGTGGGTCCTGGTGGAGGGGGACACCCATGCCGCCCTCAGCCTCACAGCTGGCCCCTGGGAGCGCGTGGTTCCTGAGCACGGGAGGGTTACCTGTGCACGTGCACGTGCACGTGTGTACACACAGAGAGACAGAGAGAGACGTGCGGACGTAGACATGTGGACGGAGGCCAGGAATCAGAATGTACCGGGCTCTGGAGCTTACAGCTTCAATCGTGCTCCTTGGAGGTTCGTCTTAAGTACGATCGTTAGAGAAGTAAATGACAGTGGCCAGGGAGACAGGAGGACTTTGGCATCGGGCACAAGATGGTGATGTCATGGAATGAGAAGCAAACGGATAAAAATGAGGATTTTGACTTTGGCTTTGCAGCTAATGACTGAAGTGTTGCCAGGCCCAGCCTCGAGGCCCCAGTTTCTGCCTGTGACGTGAGGGACGGCCTGGGTTCTGTTGTGGTCGTGGGCAGGAAGCATCATGGTCTCGTAGGAAGGCCCTGGATTGGGAGGGAGAAGATGCTGGTTTGAGTCACACTCATCCATGTCCTATTTCCTCCGCAGTGAAAAGCAGTCGATGATGTTAGGCTAAACCATGTGAAATGTCCCCATGTTCTTGACCCGAAAAATGACGGTCTCACAGAATTTAATACCTGACTCATCTACCATATAAAATTGTTGAAATTATTATACAAAAAAAATTGTTTCTAAGAACCATTTTTAAACAGCTAAGTTTCAAAAATGCAAATTATTTTATTGCCAACCCTGTGATTTTGGGTTTTTTTTTCCTATTTTGCTAAAACCGAGTGTTTCTCTTCCCTTTTCTGGAGCCCGCCACCTCCCTCCGGCTGAGGCCCTTCTTTGCGCTAAGATGCAGGACCCAGGGAGCAGGCACGGCCAGCATGGAGCCTGCATCAGCCTCCACCCACCTTCACAAAGTCGTAGAGAAAAGGTTGCCACGTCAGCATCCCCCAGGTGTGAGCTCTGTGAGGGATGCACAAACGAGTGACCTAGGACTGAGTCCAGAGGCCCTTGGTTTACACATGGAACTCTCAGGGAGCCCGTGGAGGCAGCCGTCCCCACACCCAGAGTGAAATTAACTTTAATTCGGAGCTGGAACAGACCTCGGAGGTCCTGCCTTCCTGGGGTGCCCGCCCAGAGCAGGCGAGCGGCTGACCGGAGGGCTCTGCCTCCCTCTACTCAGCGGATCGATGCGAAGTGGAGCCACAGGAGGCTCTGAGACGGACGTGGGGAGGACCCGAGGGGCCGGGCCCTGGCTTTCGGGGGGGGGGGGTCAAGATCTGAGCCATTCCTCTCCGATGGCCCCCTCCAAACTGCCCCCCCCATTCTTGTGGAGTGGGAGCACTTCTAAGGTGCTGGTGTTGCTGTGGGAGCCGCTGGGCTCCAGGCTTGGAATTGGGCCCCTGGGGAGAGCTCCTTATCCCACAAGCCTCATGGCCCTAACGCATCCCGTAACTAGCGATGGGATGCCTCCCACGTGTCCACCACCCCTGACCCCTGCTTGCGGGGAGCGGAGGTGAGCCTCTCACCTGGGCAGAGGGGGCCCAGCCACAGCCCCCGCTTCCCATCTGTGCCCTGGGGAGCAGAGGGGCCCAAGGAGTGAGTGAGTTCCAGAAGTAATGGGCTTGACTCAGTTTACAGAAGATAAATAATGCAGAGTGAGACATTCGGACGTGAGACGTGGAGGGGGAATCCATGAAGAGGAGCCTTCCAACCCTTTTTTCCAGAAGCACTCACTCTGGGCCCCCTGGCGCAGGAGACACCCCCACCCCCAGGGCCGCAGCCCTAGGAACGTGCTCCAGGCTGGGTGCTCTGGGCCCCACGGGGTGTCAGGGCTTAATGGTTAATGGCTTGACAGTGATGATGAAAACAGAAGCCCGGAATTTTTGCTGAACAGGGCTACACGGAAATTTCCATTTGTAGCACACTCAGAATCCAGGCGGGGGGAGCGGCCGCCATGGGCAAAGGCCAGACAGCAAGGAGTGGGGGGCGGGTCAAGCAGGTTCCAGAAAAGGGGAAGCTGCTCGTCAAAAGCAGAAGTGACTTGTTTGCCAGAGGCCCCAACTCTCAAAACGGGGAAAACTTGTTCTTAGCAGAATGCCCGCGGGCGTTGACAGCAGGAAAACTCACTCCAGCTCCGGAAAGTTGTTGGTTGGCCTTTCGCGGGGAGAGGCGCCAGTTTATTGCCATAACCGAGCTGACCCCTGGCGTTTGCTAGGTTTCTTTGCTTTGTGTGTTTTTTGGTATTTCCCTACCAGGCCATTAAAAGTCTGTTGGGTGACACTT
>NW_011890709.1:8955-9865 GCF_000151845.1 Pteropus vampyrus
GCTCGGGCTCCGCCAGCCCCACCCTCTTCCTTCCTCACCTGCGACAGGATGGGAGGACCCTCAAGGGCTGTGAAGATCAAACAAAGTGGAATTTACTCTCTGAAGTTATTTACGTGATCCCTGGTTTTTTCTCATTTCGAGAGACATCAAACAATGTGAGGTGTTGGTCCCAGCGTCCCTCTGGGGGGTCAGCGCACAGGAGCTGCATCCCGCAGCCTGGTCCTGCAGTTTGGGGGTTCACTGGGAGGTTCCATAACCATTCCGAGCCACCGTCCTCCTCCCGGGGTCCTCTCCCCCACAGGCGGCCCTCTCCCCAGCCTTTCACCCCTATGCCCACTTTTATTAAGAGCCTTGGCGATTTTCCTGAGAACAGTTTAATAAGCATGTGGGGACTCACAGCTGTTTCATTAAAGCACAAATCCCCTCGTGCTTTAACGCATCTGGACCCATTGCCAAGTGCGGGCTCCCCGTCTGTGACCCGCTTCACAGAACCGTCGTGGAAACATCCCAGGTTCTAGCTTGGGCAACGTGTGAACGTGTAAAACGTGGTAGAATGTGCTATTTATTGGATCCCGAGGTGATTGTAAGAGTAGGGTTCATATAGCTCGCCTACCTACCCATACGCGCGTGTGGACACACACACACACACACACACACACACACACGTACATATGCACACGCGTGCGTTCATCCGTGGCTGCACTGCCATCTCCCTCTCGTGTCCTAAGCCCTTTGCCTCTCAGGGTAGGAGAGGCAGCGTTGTGGGATAGGTAGGGTAGTCCCAAACTGAATCGTTCACACCTGCAAGTTTTATCCTAAGTACTATTTTTTAACCTAAATCTGTTCTTAAAAGAAGCATCCTAAGGCTAGCAGAAATGGAAAGCCAGCGTGGCTCACCATAAACTGCAAA
>NW_011890709.1:12810-13114 GCF_000151845.1 Pteropus vampyrus
CGGGAGTGGTGGGCCCAGCGGCTCCTTTGCCAAAGCCCAGAGCTGGAACGCGGGTCTCACAGGGGGACACTCGGCACTGACGGAGTGAGATCCGGCCCCGCCGCTGGCTTGCACGTGCTTTGATGTGCCGACTTCGTGATTTATTTCAGCCTCCAGACGCGTGGCCCATCCGTTCCGCCCATGTGTACTGCACGTGTGCGTGTGGCTGGCACCAACGCCTAGGGTTTACCGGGGCCTTGCACACTGACCCTCATGCACACGAGTCTGTGCAGGGTGGAGTTTCCTGTGCGTGTGCATGGATGCG
>NW_011890710.1:0-435 GCF_000151845.1 Pteropus vampyrus
TATCTCAAGGTAGAATTTTAAAATACGGCCTAAAGTAAGAATAATAAAAATCTTGAATAGCCCCTACAGGTGTTTTCCGATGTTTGAAACAGCCCTGAATGCCTCATCCACTTCTATCAGAAAACATACTTCCTTTCTTCTGTTCTTTTGTTTCAAATCAATCTAATGTACGATATGCAATATATTCTTAAGCTATTGTTTGGGGAAGCTTGTGGGATCTCAGTTTATCTGAAGATTCTAGCTGAGAGTCATAAAGTGTTTCAGAAGTTCTTTTGCAGTTTGCAGGAAGAGAGGAAGGGAAAGGCTTCTCCCACCAGGAAAGGCATTTACTCATTTTCTTCTCCCTCACACACTTTCCTGTCTAAGTCACCTACAATTCAAACATTTGGTAAAGATTGGTTATGTTTCTATCGTGAGGATTTACTGTTTAGAATA
>NW_011890710.1:1989-3838 GCF_000151845.1 Pteropus vampyrus
GGTTACGGTCAGCGACGGTCTTGGGAGCTTCTCAGGCACTGGCAGCGTTGTTTCTTTGCCTGTGTGTGGGTATTCTTTAAAATTCAGGTATATGCTTAATATTCTTTCTGTCTGTATATTGATTTTAATGATAAATTTCTTTTAGAAAAAGAAAAGTCACGGTCTTAGTTCCGGCCGCTGTATCAGAACACCACGAATGGGGAGGCTTATGAACAGCAGGCGTTTACTTCTCACAGTCCTGGGGGCTGGAAGGCCAAGATCAAGTGTCTGGCGAGGAACCACTTCCTAGTTCACAGCCGGCACCTTCTGGCTGTGTCCTCACGGGTGGCAGGGAGAGGGAGACTTGTGGAGTCTCTTCTGTACAGGCGCTGTCCCATTGTGGGGGCTCCACCTCATGACACCATCCCTCTAGGGGGTAAGGTGCAACAGATGAACCGGGGGGGGGGGCACACAGTCTATGTCATTCATTAATAATATGGCAACAGTAAGAGGCCCTACATTTGAACATACACTCCTCTTCCATTATCATTTGCCAGGGGAAGTTAAAGTACAAACACTAAATTGCTTTGCAAAGTCAAAGTCCAAAGACATTAAAATCCAGAAGAATTACAATGTGAAAAAACTGACAGAAAGGAAGAGAGAAATAGACAATTCAACAGAAATAGTTGTAGCCAATCCCCCGTTTTGAATAAAGGATAGACCATCTAGACGGATTGCCACCACTGTAAGCCAAACCCACCGGCAGACACCTGGGGACCAACCCCCGCGGCCGCCAGCCGCGCTCAGGTGGCCCGGCCTTCTCAGGGGAGTCAGATGCTGGGCCATAAAACAAACCTGGGTACAGTAGAAAGGACAGACTTCCGCAGGGGCTCCCAAAATTTAGGGAGCGGGGAAATGGGGTGTCAGGGCCACAAGAATAAGCGACTCCCCTGCGGGTCGTAGAAATCCGTGCGGGCTCCCCGAGTTCCCGCCGGGGATGTAGCTGTGCAGGCTCCCCGAGTTCCCGCCGGGGATGTAGCTGTGCGCCCGTCGGCCTCACCCCGGGGCGCCGGTGACACCTGGGCGGATCCGCCCCTTGCAGAGTGTGGCTGGGGCCTCTGTGTCCTGCACACTTCGCAGGTCTGCAGTGGAGGCAGGCCTGGCTGGCCGCGCCTTTCTCTCCTACCCCAAATCCCCGAGCCAGGGGATTTGGCTCTCTCCCTTGCAGCCTTGTACCTCTGATCCCCGGCATGAGGTCTGCTGGTGAGACCCGCCCCACGGCGCCTCTGGAACACCGGAGTCTGCCCAGCCCGCAGCCTCCGCCTGCCCCGGCCTCAGCCCTGTTCAGGCCTGGGCCGCTGTCTTGAGAAAGTATCTTCTTACCCCATTTTGGACCCAGTTGAGATTCCTGAGTCAGAGCTACTGGGGGCGTTGCCAGAGGTCACCAGGAACCTTCCCCGGTCTGTTGTCCAGCCTCAGACTCCCCACCGGATGCGGTCCATGGCTTGAGCCGAAGTCGAGGTCAGGGCGCAGTGGCCGGCGACAGCCATCTGGTGAGGCTGAGATGCCCTTCCAGGCCGTGCCTTCACTGAGGCTCTCGGCTGTGGCATGCCCGGGACAGCCCCAGCACACACGGCGTTTCCACCATCAGCTGCGGTCACTGATAAGATCAAAGCCACGTGGCCCAAGACAGCCTCTTCCCCTGCGGAAGTAGTGGGGGCGGCTGCGGCTGCTTCCTACCCAGGCCAGCAGAGGGGCACCTGGGGACTTGGGCTCAGCGCACGCTCTGAAGCCTAAGGCACCTGCCGAGGCCCGCCAGGCCACATGCTTTGGCTATGACATTGTCCCCCACTCCTGTCTCCGTGTCCCC
>NW_011890710.1:4713-5474 GCF_000151845.1 Pteropus vampyrus
AGTTGAGATTCCTGAGTCAGAGCTACTGGGGGCGTTGCCAGAGGTCACCAGGAACCTTCCCCGGTCTGTTGTCCAGCCTCAGACTCCCCACCGGACGCGGTCCATGGCTTGAGCCGAAGTCGAGGTCAGGGCGCAGTGGCCGGCGACAGCCATCTGGTGAGGTTGAGATGCCCTTCCAGGCTGTGCCTTCACTGAGGCTCTCGGCTGTGGCATGCCCGGGACAGCCCCAGCACACACGGTCACTGATAAGATCAAAGCCACGTGGCCCAAGACAGCCTCTTCCCCTGCGGAAGTAGTGGGGGCGGCTGCGGCTGCTTCCTACCCAGGCCAGCAGAGGGGCACCTGGGGACTTGGGCTCAGCGCACGCTCTGAAGCCTAAGGCACCTGCCGAGGCCCGCCAGGCCACATGCTTTGGCTATGACATTGTCCCCCACTCCTGTCTCCGTGTCCCCAGGTGTCAGAAGTGACTTCGTGATTTAATTGTACAGAGCAGGAAGTGAACACCCGAGGGAGAGGATTCCGGTAGAATGAGGACCTGGAGGGGCGGGGGACATAGGACGAGGAGACCCAGGGAGGCCCTGGCTCTGACGAGAAAGACAGCTGTGTCCGGGTGGGGGCGGTGGGGAGGGTCCCGCGAGGAGGGGGGAGCGGAGCCGAGCTTCTGATCCCGCCCGCAGACGTCCCAGTCATCGCCGGCTGCCTTTTCTTCTTTTTCTCAGAAAGCTCTTTAAGGACTATGATTTTTTTTTTTTTTTTTTTTT
>NW_011890710.1:5524-6872 GCF_000151845.1 Pteropus vampyrus
CAGCGCACGCTCTGAAGCCTAAGGCACCTGCCGAGGCCCGCCAGGCCACATGCTTTGGCTATGACATTGTCCCCCACTCCTGTCTCCGTGTCCCCCGGTGTCAGAAGTGACTTCGTGACTTAATTGTACAGAGCAGGAAGTGAACACCCGAGGGAGAGGATTCCGGTAGAATGAGGACCTGGAGGGGCAGGGGACATAGGACGAGGAGACCCAGGGAGGCCCCGGCTCTCACGAGAAAGACAGCTGTGTCCGGGTGGGGGCAGTGGGGAGGGTCCCGTGAGGAGGGGGGAGCGGAGCCGAGCTTCTGATCCCGCCCGCAGACGTCTCAGTCATCGCCGGCTGCCTTTTCTTCTTTTTCTCAGAAAGCTCTTTAAGGACTATGATTTTTTTTTTTTTTTTTTTTTGCTAAAAACAACTGCATCCAATACAAAATGTCTCATCATTTCAAGTTACATTGTATAGATGGCCATGTTATTCTTCGATGAAACTTTATTCATACTGTCAACGGCAGAGTAAGCAAGACACACAAATCTTTATTCACGCTTTCAACTTTCAAAGGAAAGTAAAGTGTAAGTTGTTTTCTCACAGTAAAGCATTGCTCGCAGGCAGACTTGGGGCCCAGCCCTCCCTAACTGTGTGACTCTGGGTATGTCACTTAACTTCATCGACTTCATCTGCCAAGTGGGCAAAACGCTTCCCTGGGCCCAACGCCTAGGCCTGGCTCTTATGGTTCTTAGGACCTGCGTTTTGGTGAAACGAATGTATTGAATAAGCCTGGTCATTTCAGACAGTTGTTAGCACTCAGCACCAGTGCCCAAAGGGCATCTTACTAAGTTCAGGGGCCAAGAAAGAAAGTTCAACAATAAACGATGTCAAAAGACCAAGCTTTGATAATATGCTGTTAACATTCTACTGGTACTATTTTTATGCATCATCATCATCATCATCATTTTAATCATATAAAAAGGGCGGACAGTTAAGGGCATGTTTGGCGGCCATTCAGCGTGCGGGAAGCAGGGGGCCAAACTGGGCATTCTCCAGGTGGCCCGGGAGGGCGATTGGCTGCCAGAATGGTCAAAGAGAACCCACCACACCCCCCAAGCTTGACGGAAGCATCGAGTCGCCAGGCGCATCGAGCGTGGAAAGACAACGCTTCTGCTCCCCGTCCAAGTCACCTACGCAAAGAGCCGGGGCGTGTAAACACGGCCGCGGGAGTCAGGCCGTGGCTCCCCGAGTGTGTGTCCTCACGGGCACTGCACCTGGGCCACCCACAGTCTTTCCCACTGAACGCTCAGGCGGGCCCGTCGGGTAAATATTATCGCCCCCATTTGACAGAGGCAGAAACTAG
>NW_011890711.1:0-396 GCF_000151845.1 Pteropus vampyrus
AAGGTCCTGCTAAGTGGCCACAGCAGAAGCGTCGTGTGAGAGGGGAACGTAGTGGGCAATTCCAGTAAATTTCTTACCAGATTTTGATGGAAATAGAAGTTGTATTCTTTCAGGCTACATCATATCATTTAGGACAATGAAAATGAAATTAAGATATCCTGACTTAACTCTCTTACGGAAAATGTCATTCAAGGAAACTACATAGAAGGAAAGAAAATGAAGTGGCCCTCATGGAGCCAGCCTGCTTCATGCCAGCCCTGACCTCGCTCTCCCTGACTCCCTGGTGACCACACGACGATCGTGTCGGGTCTTCTCCCGGACCAGTTGTCTGAACAGGATGCCCTCATCGAGTCTCAGGGACCCGTGGGGGACACGCATCTCCTGGTCCCTGGTGAC
>NW_011890711.1:1618-2371 GCF_000151845.1 Pteropus vampyrus
AACGAATCTTCATTATGATACTTCAGGAGCCCTGCAGGATCCTGAGTTGCCTTCAAAGGCATAATATGTAAAATTCATTTTTCCATTCATTCACAGTAAAAACCGTGCTGTGTGTACGTGGTCAAATGGTTTCAGACAAAGATGCCAAGGTACTTCAACAGGGAAGGAAGAGCCGTCTTCGACAAACGATGCTGGAGTAACTGATACCCACGGGGGAGGAAAAAATGAACCTTTCTTACTACTTTACTTCATATACATGATTTAACTCAAAATGGGTCACCGATTTAATGTAAGGGCTAAAACAACAGAACTTATAGATGAAAATGTTTTTTAATCTTCAAATTGTGATGGAGGCAAAAATGTCTTTGATAGGACATAAGAAGTATGAGCCATAAAAGTCAAAAACTGACTTACTTTGTAAAAGTTGAAATAATAAGGTAAAAACCTGTAAAAATAGGTACAATAAGGTAAAAGCCCATTAATCTCAGAAAATTTTTTCCCCTAAACTACCTATGACCTACAGTGATTAGGTAAATTATACCTTCATAAGCAAAATTAAAACATTCATCTTTCCCTTCCTACCTGACCCCTCCCGAAATTTCAGGTACTCTTAAATAATCCATGTGTGACCAAGTCTAAAGCTGCTCAGTCTTGGATGCATGTTCCCAATTTAAAGAAAGCTCTTACGCCTAACTGGGCTGCTCAGCCAACAGAGGATTTAGACATGTGAGATTTCTAGGAAATGAGGCAGAC
>NW_011890711.1:3810-7654 GCF_000151845.1 Pteropus vampyrus
AACGTGGAGGGGCCTTGAAATCATCATATGAAGCGAAAGAAGCCAGACAGAAAAGGCTGAAAATCACATGATATCACTTATACGTGGGACATAAAACTAAAAGCAACAAAGGAACAGGACAAAGAAACAGAGACTCGGGGACATGGACAATGGACTAGTGGTTACCAGGGGGGAAGGGGGCAGGGAGGTGGGGGAGGGAAAGGGAAAAAAATAAAATGTTAAAAAACATTTTTAAAAAAGACAAAAAAAAAAGAAAAATGACTCCATGAACTACTCATGATTAATTGCTGAAAAATGGTGTAGGCAAGTCTTCTAAACATAGTTATATGAATTTGCTTTATTCATCAATTCCCAATATCATTAAGGTAATTTGTATATATGTGTATATGTATACATATGTATGTATATACAGGTATGTATACACACACACACACACACACACACACACACGTGTGTATACACTGAAAAATATGCTCTCAGCAATAAAAATGACCACCATGAAAAAAAAGGCCTTCCTTCTATGGACGTCATCGTCCCTTTCCTTTCTCACAAACACCCCCTGCCTCCGTTTCCCCAAAGCTATTGGGCTTCTGTCCGAATCGGCGCTTCCCAAAGAGCGATTCTTTGATCTCAAATAAATGCGTGTTGCCTCCCGTGCTGGAAGGCCTTGTTTTTAATGTTAACATCTCCTAATACAGCAAAAAGCAAACCGTGTCTGTACAAACGCCACATCCAAAGCAGCAGGTATAGAGGAAGCACTGTGACCTTTAAAGTTGCTTCGGGGGTTACTGAGTCTACAGTCTACGCAGGGTTAACTAAATATTCACTGCACCAAAAAGAAGTGAATAAATAAAGTTGCTTTGAGGGAAAGGGAATGGACACATTCTTACCACCGGCAGGGCACACGCTGCAAACAGGAAATCATAAATTGTCATAATAACTAACCAAGGAAAAACTTCCTCACCTCACTCAAACTTAAGTGGAAAAGTTCTTTCACTCAAAGAAAAGAAAGGAGATGGACGTACCCTCACCTCACGGCCTCCTGGCCCCCTACGCTAGCCCTGTGCGCAAACACACAAGAAATAAATTCCAGAACGAACCGCGGCCCTCGTCCTCAGACGTACATGCCAGTTATCTCTGGGGAAGAGGACGCGGCTGAGAGTCTGCCTTGGCAGGGGGGTGGCCAGCCGATGGCCCCGAGGGAGGGGAGGACGGCCCCCCCATCACAGCCCCTGGCTGGCCTGCCTTGGCAGCGAGCTCGCTCCGGCAAAGGACACTGGTGTCCTAACTCGTGTTCCGCGAGCATTAAAATGCTGCCTGAACTTGCTACTTTCGACCCAAGTGACAGTGGCACCTACGGTTTAAATGGGGCTCAGAGATGTCACTGGCTTGGGTTTATTATTCCTATGTTTGTTTCACTTTCAGAGTGGGGGGAAAAACGAAAAACAAAAAGAAAGGAATATGTGAAAATACCCATACGTTTATTCTTTCCACCTCATCTCAAGTAAAACAACAACGCTTAATTATCGTATACCTCAGAAACACGAATGTTTAGCCCAGCGGCTTAACCAAGCTCCACGCGGGAGAGTAGGTAAATATTCTAAGCCAGTCTTTAAACAAGATATCGCAAATAATGAACTTTTAATATTCTAAAACCCCTTAATTACAGAAAAGGAAAAGACTCATGAGGCAGATTATCACAGCACCAGAGTCTATGGAAAAAGCTCCCAGCAGAACTCAGCACAGAGGAAGCATCGAAACGCTGTTTATCGAACGTCGGTTTCAAGGGAACGGAAAACTACACCGCTTTATTTCACTGTTTGTAAAGCGCAGGTCAACACGACCTCTTCAGATTTTGAAGTCCATGTTTAACGGCTTAACAAATATTTACTGAACCCATCTTCTGAACTACCTTCCACTAAGATCCTAGACTTGGTTTTATTCAAGCCCCTGCTCCTTAGGGCAGCACGGAGGGGGCCTCTAGGCCACACCCCCCACAGCTGCCGGTGCCCAAACCTGGCTCAGCAGCACCCCCTTCCTGCCCCGCGTATGAGCGGGAGGGGCACGCGCGCCCTCGCACGCTCGCTCCGCAGTACGCCCAGGGACCCGCCACGGGCCGGCCCTGTTCCCCGCACGGGCAGTCGGCACAGACCCCAGCCACACACGGGGAGCCGCAGCCCACAAGCAGGAACGTGGCCGGGACAGGCCACCAGGATGAGCAGCACCGGGAGGGGACCGGACGCGAGGAACGTGGAAATGGAGTGCAAGGCCCAGGGCGTGGACGCGGGCGCACCAGGCTGCCAGGAAGCCGTCTGCAGATGGCATTCGAGACGGGCTGGGAAGGAGAGGCAGGCAGACACCTGGAGAGTTTTCCAGAAAGGGGCGCAGCAGGGCACAGGCCTACGCAGGTGTGGGAGGGGGAGGGGGGAGGCAAAAGGAGAGAGGAGGCGACGAGGGCGGGGGGCTCCAGGATGAGGCGCCCCGGTCCCGGGGGGCTGTGCGGCCCCACAGGACGGGCTGGCGTCTGGGGGAGCTGTGCGGGCTCTGGCGGGCTTCTGTCACAGGCCTGATGGGACTGCCACGTGACGGCTCAGGGTGCGACTTTAAAACTGGCGGCAGGAAGTGAGCGGCTCGAACCCGGACCGCAGCGGGTCGGGTCGGGAGACATGGCCGGCTTCCAGGCGCTCTGAGAGCGGAGCCAACAGAACTCGCCCGCCGGGCTGGTGAGCAGCTCGGAGAGAACAAAGGGCCAAGACGACAATCTCCAAAGGTTTTGGCCTAAAACCTGGAGGGCGGAGCTGCGTTAACCACAGGCAGGACGGTCTGCAGAGGACAACGAAGGACTCGGCTCGGGTACGTGGGTCTGAGGGCCTCTCGGGCCGCCCAGTGGGGACGAGGGCAGCCGCTGAACAGGCAGGCCTGCAGCCGGGTCTCCTGGAGCTACCGAGGACTGCGGGGTACCACCGAGGGCGCGAAGGACGCGGAAGGGGCTGGGGACGGACCTGACACCTCTGGAAGAGGCGGCGGGGGCACTGGGAGCAGCGTCAGCCAGGCGGAGGGGACGTGGTGAAGGCAGGTGCCCTGCGGCAGAATGGTGTGCTCAGGGGGGCGGCGCGTGACCGCATCACATGTGACCGCAGGTCCCGACACCGGGTGGGCGAGCCGCGCTACTCACACAGCAGCGGTGTGGGGACGGCCCCGAGGGAGGGTCCGGCCTGGGATGTGCCGGGAGACACGAGGGGCACAGAGGACAGGAGGGACGCACGGGAAGGAAGTGAGGTCAGGACAGGGCTTCTGAAGATGGGAGAGCAACGGCTTGCTCGGGGCTGGCTGGGGACGTCCCACGCCAGGGGAGGCCTGCAGGAGCGGCATTCCCAGGGGGGCGTCCTCGGGGGTCCGTGGGGAAGGGCCGAGCACGAGGGCGCCCCCAGCAGGTGCTGCGGACCTTGTGCGGGCCTTGGACCCCCTTCCCGCAATCATGCTCTGACGTGCACAAAGTAAACTAGGCGGGTCACAAAGGAGACCAGGTACGCTGACACCATTACCGAAGGTCAAACCTAGCAGGAGGTTTTCCAACGTGTGATAGTAATTTACATGCTTCACACGAGGAACGAGAGCTGGGGCACGTCTTCTGAGGAAGTGGCGAGCATAAAGGACACTCCGCAACCCTGGCCACCACAGCTGGGATGTGCCGGGAAGCCCTCGCCACCGGCCCACGCCCCGTTAGGGACCGTGCATCCTCGAGGAGCTTAATGCTCTACCCGCTCTGCTCGCTCCCTAGCCCAGCGCACCTGCTCCTTCAGGAAGTCCCGCTGGCTCTATCCCTAAGATACACCTGAACCTC
>NW_011890711.1:10068-10497 GCF_000151845.1 Pteropus vampyrus
AGGGGAGGGGGGAGGGAGAGAGGGAAGAGGGGAGGGCAGAGGGGCAGAGGTGACGCCCCAGCGGTGGCTTCTCTGGAGGACCCTGACCGTCTCCTCGGCCCCCTGTCTGCCGGCCCCGCACACTGGCCCCTCCTGTGCCTCAGACCCAGCCTCCCGGTCTCTCACCTGGGACAGCCACCTGCGGACCTGTTCTGTCCTGCAGCATGCTGACGACCCTCAAGAGCGTCACCCAGATGTTCTTCCTGAACCTCCAGCTGTGCATCCAACTCAGCATCTCCGGACTCCAGGGCGGCCCCCCTTTCTCCTGCCCCCTGCTTAGTAAATGGCGCCCCCACCCTCCCAATGTGCGGGTTCCCCGCTCGAAGCATCGCCACACCCTGCCAGGGCTCCCCTGCTCTCCCTCCATCGTCCGTCTCCCGGGACATCTAC
>NW_011890712.1:0-5415 GCF_000151845.1 Pteropus vampyrus
TGTTTCTTCAGCCGGGACAGGAGACTTGGGAGAGAGGAAGAACCTTCCACTCTAACCGGAAAGTGAGGGATGCTGGGAGACGTGGAGAAGGTTCTGGAAGGCCCACTGAAAATGCACAAAATACAACAATTTTTGCATCATTGTCTGTCCCCTTCCTTGGCTTTTGGGTTTGTTTTATTTTAACGGCTCAGTTGAAAAATGACCTGCTTTCTGCCTGACACCGGGTCAAAGGGCGTGCCACGGGCCGCATTCATCATCGTAACCGCCGTGTCACCCTGATGGTGCTGACCATTAGTTTCTGTCAGTGACTAAGTCACAGCTGGCTAAGGAGAGATGAGTGTGGGCTCAAAGGTCAGAGTCACAGGACTTGGGAATTGGATGAATTAGAAATTTGCTGTAGTTAACAAAAAATTAAATCACAATAGTTATAAAATATTCATTCATCCGGCTGGAGGAAAATGAAGCCCAATATTTAATTTCAGATTATATCACCTCACTTTGCATTTTTTATCATAGAGTAGGTCGGCCCTGGAACTCTGACAGGGCACTTGGGGACTTCATCCATTTCCGCAGATTAAAAATCCTCTCGCAAAAAAATTAATTGCCATTAAACTGCTCAGTAGAGGAAAAAATGTGCCCTCCAGGACCCATTTATTGACCTGGACCCTCTGGCGGGCTAATGGCGGAGCTGAGTGCCAGTGGAGGAGGGGCCTGTGGTGGGGGCCCCAGTGGGGTCTGGCCAACAGTAGCCCCCTCCCCACTGGCCCTACCCCGCGCCCCAGCAGAGGGGGGCAGTGTGACCGGCTCTGGGCAGCTACAGGGGCCAGGACAAGAAACCCACCCAGCTGGTCCTGCCCAAAACGCAGTTGTGGCCTGGTGGGCAGTCCTGGCCTCTGCCCTGAGCCGGCAGATGCTGACCCCACCCGGCCCAGCTCCTGCAGTGGCACAGCTTTCATTCGTGTGGCTCTGTGAAGAGGTGCTTACGGATGGGGAAACTGAGGCACGGAGAGCTTAAATCACTCGCCCATGTCCTGTAGCTAGTGATGTGCAGAGCCGGAATTTAAAGCCAGGTCTGGGACTCCTCAGACCAAGCTGTCCCCAGGGGCCTGGGGCTGGAAGGCATGGCCCTGGAGGGGTGGGTAAGGGTCCTAGAGGGAACTAGCCTCCCAGTCTGGTCCTCTTGGGGCATGGCTTATGGAGGACAAAGCCCTGGGGGACAGGTCCTCGAGGAGTATGGCTTTACAAAGGGCGTGACTTAAAGAGGGCAGGGTCTTGGGGTCCTGTCCCAAAGAGGGTGTGGGCTGGGTGTGGCCCCGGTGTCCTTCCTGGGGGCATTGCCTCTGGGGGCGTGGCTATATGTGGCCCCTCCCCTTCCTGGCTGAGGTTTCTGGGTCTGGGCCCTCAGGAGAAAGGAGCCAGGTCTAGGGGCTGTGTGTGCTGGCGAGGCCCCGAGCCCATCTGGCCCCCGGCAGTCAGCTCTGGATGGTCTCTGCGGTAAAGGAGCGTTGCTGGGCAGAGACGCCCTCTCTGTGGGAGGCCGACCTGGGCTGGCCCCTGGGGGAGGCTCGGCCTGTGTGTCTGTGTGTGTCTCTGTGTGCATGTGCGTGTGTCTGTGTGTGTCTCAGTGTGTGCATGTGCGTGTCTGTGTGCATGTGTGTCTGTGTGTGCATGTCGTGTGTCTGGGCATGTGTCTGTGTGTCACTGTGTCTCTGCATGTGAGTGTGCATCTGCATGTTCGTGTGTGCATGTGTGTCTGTGTGTGCATGTCCGTGTGTCTGTGTGCACGTGTCTGTTTGTATGTGTGTGTCTATGCATGTCTGTGTGCTTGTCTATGCATCTGTGCGTGTCTCTGTGTGAGTGTGTCTGCATGTGTGTCGTCTGTGTGCACGTGTCTGTTTGTATGTGTGTGTCTATGCATGTCTGTGTGCTTGTCTATGCATCTGTGCGTGTCTCTGTGTGAGTGTGTCTGCATGTGTGTCTCTCTGTATGTTACTATATCTCTGTGCATGTGAGTGTGCATGTGTCTCTATATGTGTGCGAGTGTGCATCTCTGAGCGTGTCTATGTGTGTGTGACTGCGTTAAAGGCTGGCCGCTGCTTTCTGTCCCCGTCAGGGCCCCTGTGGCTGGGTTTGTGACGACTGGGGCTGCTATTGGCATTTGGTGAATGTGACCTGAGATTATGAAGTAAAACCTTGATAAATGATGTTTACTGTGTGGCAACGCTTGTTAAAGAAAGTTTGTGTTTGGGATGTAGTCCCTGGACCCCTCGTCATGCCTGCCTGGTTGTCTGCATTGATCCCCCACCCCTGCTGCCACTGAGTCTCACCAGATTAATTTACTCGGCTCAGTGCCAACAACCAGCTCCGGCATCGCCCTCCCGCTCGCCCTGCTGGCCGGAGGCTCGTGTCCGTTCCGTCGTCGTCATCGGCCAGCATTTACTGAGCCTGGGCCTGGGCTGCGGTTTTACAGACAGAGCCGCACACAGCGGATTTTCTTACTGTTTACTGAGGAGACTGAGGGTCGGAGATGTCAGGCCATTTGGGGACCCAGCCCTGCCCCTCGCTGCCTGGTGGCGGACACCGTGGATTTCACCGTGAGCCCCTCGGGAGCTTGAGGACTGGTCTGACTGTGTGGAGCCGCCGACCGCCCCACCCCGGCTGGCGTTCAGGGGGTTCCGGCACCGGCCATGCGTTTTCTCTGTTTAAGATTCTGAGTTGGTCGGTGTTCACGCCTGGAGGAAAGGAGCAGCTCTGGCGAGGGAGCTGCTTGGGCCCCCGCCGGCCCGCCCCAGGCTCCAGAGCGAGGCGTCCCCAAGAGGCCTGGCCCCAAGTGCAGAATTAGGTACCTCGTGCCTCCACCTCGGGCTGCACCCTGCTCTGCCACAGCTTCCGGGGGTGGGCACCAAGGGGGCGCATCTCGGTCCCCACGCCACCTGGGGAGGAGGTGGCATCGAGGTGCGGGAGCGGCACCTCTGCCCCAGTGACCTGTCAAGCACCCTGCGAACCTGCCATCGGACAGCGGTCTCTGGGAAACCACCCTGTTTCTGTCCCTGAAAGGCGCACTTTTGACTCCCGGGAGGTGGGGCCCGGCCAGCCCGGCTTTGCCAACTTAGAGAATGGCAGAGGCGCCTCCAGTAGAACCCGTGCCCCGATTTGTGCTCAGTTTTCTCTGGGTGCCCAGGCAATCCCGAGTCACCCAGATGTGGCACAGGCCACCTGACGGCTGCTGGAGTTGATGACGAGTGCAGAGACCAAGGGGGCGGGGCTCCCCGGGACCGGAGCAGGGGCCCCTGCGGGCAGGTCCTGCTGCCCCTGTGACTCCCCGCAGGTCCCGCTGCTGCTGCGACTGCCTGTGATGACGAGGCTGGAGCCCCTGAGAGCACCCCAGTTCGTGCCCGGACGCCCAGTCCAGCCTCCGTCCGTGGTGACCTGCACATGCCTGCCAGCACGCCCCACTCGGCTTCCCGCGACCAACACGTGACCATCCAGTCTGCTATGGCCATCCTTCGAGAACTCCGCCAGCAAATCCAGACAGGGCTAGAGTTGGCCCGAGACCGCCACGTCAGGGGTGGGCATGAGCACCGGCTGCGGGACCTGACAGGGAGGGGGCACCAGGGCCCTTGGAGTGTCCCCGCCATGCGGGGCTCCTCCAGCAGTCCTCGGGCCACGACCGAGGGGCCGCGCTCC
Source organism: Pteropus vampyrus (assembly GCF_000151845.1). Lineage (NCBI taxonomy): Eukaryota > Metazoa > Chordata > Mammalia > Chiroptera > Pteropodidae > Pteropus > Pteropus vampyrus. Next base: position 3,688 of record NW_011890712.1, read on the forward strand.
TCCTGGGAGAGGGCTGGGGCCTTCCCCTCCAGGCCACGCTGGAGCACCTTGGCCCGGTGGGAGTCCTACCCGCAGAGGGCCTGGTCGGCCCAGGCACGGGACTCCTCTTTCCAGAGGCCTGGGAGCCCCCACGAAAGGCCGGCCCCCTTCCCTCTGCGGCCCTGGAGCGCCTTGGCCGGCCAGAGGACCCGGGCCACCTGTGAAGAATGGGGTGGCCCTGCCGGAGCATCATGGAACTCTCTGGAAAGGCGGAGCTCCTCCACCCAGCGGCCCTGGAGCAGCGCCTCCTTCACGCAGAGGGCCGGCATCCCGTGCAAGAGCAGAGGCTCCCTCCTTCCTCCCTCCGGAGCGAAGCACAGCTGGCCGCGGCCTGCCCAGGCTGCCCCCCGGAACGCCCCTGGGAAGGAGAATGAGGCCCGGCGGCCGCCTCCCTGCCCGAAGCCCCGGGGCTTCCTGGGCCACCCCTACAGCTCCGAGTCCCTGCGGGAGTTCATGCGCCAGAAGGCGCGGGCACGGCGGCAGCAGGCCCTGGAGGAGAAGGCCGCCGCCCTGCAGGCCGTGGAGCTGCGGAGCCAGAGGCTGCGGGACGTGCACAGGAAGCAGAGGGAGGCTGTCCTGGGCAAAGCCGCCTCCGGCAAGGTGGTCCCCAAGAAAGCCTTCCCCGTGGTCTCTCAGACGAACCCCGGCATCGTGACCTTTGTCCCACATTCTGCACAGTGCAGGGTACGCACCAGCGGCAGACGGGGTGCTGCCCCACTCAGCCACTGCCCCCACTCCCTGGAGTCCCAGATGCCTGCTGCGCTGGCTGTGACTGGGCTCTGGAGGGACCTAGCTGCTTCTGTCCCAGCCCCTAAAGAGGCGGCCCCAAGGGGTCCAGCCCGAGACCCCCGGGGAGGCCAGGGCCAGTTGCGAGGCTGAGGGACTGTGTCGGGGTCTTCTGGCGCTGGCTGGGGCTCTGACTGGATCGTTCTCTGTGTAGGGCCTGGAGGCCCCGGGGAGCCTGGGGTCGCCCGTGCTGCAGTGGAGCAAGGTGACTTCCGGCATGGTGCTGGGGGACCAGGAGGCCCCGGGCAGGTGCGTATGCAGGTGCAGGCTTCACGGAGGTGACGCCTCCACCTCACACGGTTCCCCAGCTCACAGCGCTCCTGAGCGCAGGGAGCACCTCCATCTCGTTCCAAAACGTTTCGTCACCCAAAAGGAAAGCCCGCCCCCCGCTGTCCCCAGTCTGCTTTTCCTCTGTCCCCGACACTGCACACAGGTGGAACCCTGTGACCCGTGGCCTTTGGCGTCCTGCTTCTCTCACTGGGCACGCGCTCCAGGTTCGGCCCCGTCCTAGCCTGTGTCAGGACTTCACTCCCTCTTAGGGCCAGACAGCGTGCTGCTGTGTGGCTGGGCCACAGTGGGCTCATCCACGGGCAGCTGAAGGACATCGGGGCCTTCTCCCTTTGCCACTGTCACTGGTGCTGCTGTGGACCGTGTGAGCCCCGGGTAGACACCTGTGCGGGGTGGGAGCGGTGCCCGGTCCCACGGTGATGCCACGCGCGACTCCCGGAGTGGTGCCACCTGTGTTTGGCGGTGGCTGAGCCCCTGTGCGCCGCACTGGCAGTGCGGGGCGTCCGCTTCTCTGTCCTCAGCCATGCGTATTCTGCTTTTGTTTTCGTCTTGTTTTCACGGCTGCCATTCTAATGTTGCCAGGGCAGCTGGTCCCCAAGGCCTCTCCCGGCGGAC
>NW_011890712.1:6579-6895 GCF_000151845.1 Pteropus vampyrus
CTGCGAGCAGGCGCGGGTCTGTCCCAGAAGCTGCCGCTACGCTCTTCCCTGCACACATGCAGGTCCCACTCGTGCTGGAGACGGTGGCGCAGGCCTGACTCTCTGCTCCCTCTCCCCGCAGCTTCTGCCTGTGCCTGAACAGAGCCTTGAACCATGCTGAGACCCTGGACACAGGAGCCCCCCAGGAAGGCTGGGATGGCGCCCCCCTGCTGACGTCTGCCGGCTCCTCCCAGGGCCCGCTGAGGCTCCGGGACCTGAGCGTGCCCACGCGCTCCCAGCGCCCGGGGCTGTGCATCTATCTGGACCCTGAGGAGGC
>NW_011890712.1:7360-8185 GCF_000151845.1 Pteropus vampyrus
CAGGGGGGCAGTGCGAACCCCAGGTCTGCCTTCAAGCTGTCGACCTTGGGTGAACACACGCCCCTACCAGCCTGAGTCTTCTGCAGGAAGTGGGGAGTGATGCATCCACCTTAAAGGGTTGGTTTGCTGGAGCACCCCTCCACCCCTGGGCCTCCCCTGGGGCGTTTCCTTGCTCACATGCCTCTCCCGCCCATGGCCCCAGGGTTCCCCGCCCGCCCTGCCTTCCTGAAGCCCTGTGCCCTCACCAGTGGGCAGTGAGTCTCACTTGACCTCCATCCCACCTGCAGCCCAGCCTCAGCCCCTCTGCTGGGACTGGACTGTTGCCGCCAGTAGGGGGCAGCATTGGGCTTTCTTGCGTACATGCCCGCTTTCTTCCAGCCCTTCGAGAGGGCTGCGGGGCGGGGAGGATCCGCGGTGGACACCCGGCATCTGTGCATGCTGCTGCCGCCGATGGCCAGCACGGCCCGGGGCCCAGGCCCAGGCGGTCTCAAGCGGAGGGGCAGTCCCACCAGGCATCCCCTCACACCCAGGCATTTCAGCCTGTGGCCCTCCCAGCTGGCGGGCACCGCCCCTCCCCCATACCCAGGCCCAGGCCCAGGCAGAGGTGGAAGTCAGCACAAGGTGTTCCGAGGTGCCCAGCGCCCTGGAGCTCGGGGAGCAGGCCCCGGCTGTGCTTTCTAAAGCAGCAGCCTCCGCTCACTGCTTCGTGGGCCGCGCGGCTCTGCGGCCGGGCCCCTGGTCATCTCAGCCGCTGCCCATGCCCAAGGATGAAAGCCACAGCCCTCTTCAAGGCCAGCTTCTGTCTTGGGGTGGGTCCTCTACCCC
>NW_011890712.1:8235-8556 GCF_000151845.1 Pteropus vampyrus
CCCTCTTCAAGGCCAGCTTCTGTCTTGGGGTGGGTCCTCTACCCCATCTTTTCCGTGCTGGGACCGCAGCATTCAGTGCCACATGGGGGCCAGCTTGTTACCACCATCGTCTAGTGAGGACGCTGGGTTGGGCCCCAGCACGCCCCATCCACCCCAGCGTCTCTGGAAGGAAGGGTAGGGGTGGGGTTGGGGGCCCCTGGAACTCCCACAGCTTTTAGCACTCCGGGAGACGTGTTCTCTCTCTCGTTTTAGAGATGGGGAAACTGAGGCTTGGAGAGGAGGAGAGCTTTGCCCCGGTCACGAGCTCGTGGGAGAGCAGCC
>NW_011890713.1:0-730 GCF_000151845.1 Pteropus vampyrus
CCTCAGGCCCCAGTGGGGGGGCGGTGGGGGGCCATTCGTAGGTGAGACGGGGGGGGTTTCAAGCCACCCAGGATGTTACCACTGAGTGGCTGACTGAGGAGTCTGGAAGGTTCCCCGGGGAACACTGGCCTGCAGATCGTCCAACCCCTGCCTCAGGCCTGAAGGTCTTTCCAACTCCTGCCGCCTGGCAGAGAGGCCGGGCCTGGGGCACTGCCCCTTCCTGGGTGTGGCCTGGGCTCCGGGGACCCGGAGCTGAGCCTGCAGACCGTCGTCAGTGGACAGCGAGGGGCACACACCGAAGCTCACAATCTCGGAGAGTCATCCATTTCCTGTGTCAGTCCTGATGTGAAGACACCATCGGTCCACTGCGGAGCAGTTCTGGGGGTGTCACCAAGCGCAGGGGGGAAGCTGGGGCCGGTCCATGAGGTCGGCCACCCCAGGGGGTCCCAGCGGGCCGAGGTCTTGGCGGGCACTGTGGTTCTCTTGGCTTGCGGGCACGTGTGTGGACGGAATCCAGCGTCCTGGGGCTGCTGTGACAGATGCCCACGGACCGCGTGGTTTAAAGCAGCAGAAGTCTATTCTCTCGCGGTTCTGAAATCTAGGTGTGGGAGGGACACGCTCCTTCCGAAGGCCCCGGGGGCCGGTCCTTCCTCGGCCCCTCCGGAGCCTGGCGGCCCACGGCGTGGCTGGCTCTGTGGCAGCAGCAGGTGCGTCTCAGCCTCCGCCTTCA
>NW_011890713.1:3260-6705 GCF_000151845.1 Pteropus vampyrus
TCACCCGACCTGGGTGAGGATGGGGAAACAGATGGCTGGGCCCATGGCGCGTCCCAGGAGGGGTGCCACGTGGCCTGCTGGGGGAGCGGGAGGGGGGCCTCTGTCTGCCCCATGGCCTCCAGCCCCAGAATCTGAATGAGGGGAGCGGCTGGAGGCCAGGGACTAGGTGTTCAGGGAAAACCAAGACGAGAAGATGCCCAGCTGACGGGCCACAGGCCACGCGGCGCACAGCCCTCTCTCGGCCACGAAGCAGTAACACACACACCGTGCCGGGAATGGAAGCCAGGCGCCCCGACCGCTGGGTGGCAGAAGACACTCCCTCGTGACAAACGGATCGAGGAGGAAATGAAGACGATAGCAAAACACTTGCTGGTTTGGAAGACGATGAAAAACTTACACATGACAATGGGAGGGTGGTGGCCACAGCGGCTTGTGAGGTCGATGGGGGGGGGCAGTTCTCGGGGCCCGAAACGTCTCCTTCGTCAGAAAAAGAGAAAGTGACCAAGGCGAGTCTGCAATCGATGACCCCGAGGACACGGGACAGAAAACGGTAGAAGCAGAGCCCCCCGCGGGCGTCGGGGGACCACGTGAGGATCGTGTTCGCAGCGACATAAACGCCTGGAAAGATGAGCAGAGCTGGACACGGCGCGGAAGCTCGCCCGAGCAGAGCGGGCCGGACGCCCCCGAGAGTTAGCCGCGGGCGGGGCTCCTGGGGCTTCCTCGACCGCGGCTGTGCGGGCGATTTGAGCCCCATCATTCTTCACCACGGGCCCGTCCCGCGCACAGTGGGGCGGGCCGCTGCCCCGGCCTCTACTACTGGTAACCGGCCCCCCCACCCCCCAGACGTGATAACCGGAGGTGTCTCCAGATAGGGCCAGGCGTCCCCAGGGGAGAAATGGCCCCTGGCTGAGAACCACTGGTCTGGACTCGAAACCCAGAAGCCACAGACTGTGTGCCAGATGCATTGCCTGACTGATCAAGAAACCAGTCATTTTAAGATGCGTAGTTCGTGAACACCTTTGAGCTACGTGTCATGAGCTACGCGATGAGCCCTGAGCGTGCGTTAAGGCTCGGGGTTGTCGCTTTTGCGGCACGGCAGTCGGAGGGAGGGAAGGAGAGCAGAGGCCGGCCGGCAAGCTTCGTCTCCGTTCCAAGAAGGAGAATCGAAATCGGTAGCAGGAGGGACTGGCTTGTCGATGGACAACGACAGGAGAATCCCCGGTAACACGACCCCGAGGCTGACCACACTCCGGGGAAAAGGCCACACACATGTCGCCTAAGTGTGGCCGGGAGGGAGCAGCTCAGGACAGCCACCTAAGCGTGAGCGGCACCAAGTTGCCGCGCTCAGCCGGCTCTGCGGGGGGACCTTGGTGGCCGCTGTGTGTCTGGATTGTGCCGTGACCAGATACACCGCAGCTCTCGAGCAGCTGCGGCAGCCGAGGCCAAGGATGTGGTCTCGCTTTTCAAAGCTCGTTTGTTTTTAATTGTCCCATAGTTAACTGGCTTTATAGCAAGCAGCTCACCTGTTTCTCAGGGCGATCAAACACGTAGGTGACGGTGACCTCAGTCTCCGCCTGCCGTCCCGCCGCACCCATCAGTCCCTCTCACGCCCAGTGCTGGCCCGGGGTGCTCAGAACCTGCGCTCCCCCACCGAGCGCGCAGCCACCCGTGTGGCTGCGACAGAAATCCGTCTCAGGACATCTGCCAACTTGGTCCTTCTGGGCACCAGGCTACTTGGGGCAGAAATCCTAGGTCATAAGTCTGTCTTCTTAAAGACCCCCCAGAAGAGGCTCCTTGATGCTGCAGGCTCCTCGACCCCCGTGCCCTGTCCCGGCCCTGTGCCTCACCCGAGTCACCGTGAGACGGTCTTTCCTTCTGGCCATATTCTAGCCCCCTTCGTCCTCCACCCGCCACGCCAGGCCAGAGCCGCCCTTGCAAAGCAGGCTGCATCGTGGCGTTTCTGTGTGAAAGCTGGCTGCTGTGCCCTGGCTGGGCGAGCCAGTTCGGTGGGGCTCCCTCTCCGGGTGTCGACGCCTGCGGCGCCTGGGACTGCTGGGGCTGGGGACGGGACCCTAACCTGGGAGGGTTTCGGCCTAACGGGGCCACAGGTGCACGGAGGGGGGCGGGGGGTCTGTGGACAGTGGGAAGCACAGACCTCCGCCAGGCTCAGGCAGGCTTCCTGCAAGGGGGCACCAAGGCTCGTCTGAGAAGGTGCAGGGTGTGGCCCTGTGGGACAGGCGTGAGGCCAGCACAGGAGAGGGACCGGACAGAGCACGGCCGGGTGACGGCAGCACGGGCGGGGCCGGCTGAGGCTGGAGGCGGGGACTCCGTGGTGACATGTTTAGTGCTAGAGCCCTGGGAGGCCACCGGCCCTGCAACTCAGCGCCTGGGGACTCCGAGTCCTGACTTTCTGGCCTCATGTCCCCACGCGAGGTCTCCTACAAAGCCGCGACACACAGGCACCTTCCAGCCTGAGACGCGGCGTGGCTGGGAGGGGCCCGCTCTGCTGAGCGCACGCGTCCCCAAGGCGTGTAGGGAGCCTGCGTGTGTCTGGGGAATGGGACTCACCTGGATGTGACAGGTGTGGACATCTGTGACAAGGCAAAGGCCGTTCACTCAGCTGCACCCGGTTCGGCCACCACCACAGGCGGGGGGAAGGGAGCTTCAGGGGCACGGAGGGAGGCTCGGGTGTCCTGGTGGGACCCAGGAGCCTGGGGGCGCCGCGGGGGCTGCTGACTGGAAGTGGGGCGTCCCCCGTGACCAGCTGGGGTGCGCATGGGCTTTCTCTGGTTGGTCCTAAGTTGGAAGCAGGACAGAAATCAAGAAAGCTGTCGTTATCGAGTGTCCTGGCTGTTTGGGGCCGACTGTCACAGGTCATTGTTTCAGTTCCTGGGTTATGACTGGAGACAGGGGTCCCACTCCCGACAGTGCCCCAAGTCTGACTTCCGGACGGCAGAGGCTGCGAGGCCGGTCGCCGTGGACGGGGTCGGGCTCCCGGGCGGGCCGCGGCTGGTCGTGGGCCAGAGGTCTGGGCGGCCCTGGGGCCGCGTCCAGGGACGGGCGTGTGCTCGGCCCCTCTGGGCCCCGGTTCCGTGAGAACCGTTTTATTGAGATGAATGGTCTGCAGCGGATTGAGAAATTGCAGTGGTTGGGAAAACAATGGAAAAAAACCTCCCAGAACAGAAAGCTGAAGAGGAAAGTGCCAGATCGCGGGAGGAAGGCGGGCCCGGGGCATGTGGGAATCGCAAACCGATTTTAAAAAAAGGGAGAAGCCACGCGGAGGGTGGGCGGGCCCGGTCCCCAGGCGCCCGGGCCGGGGCGTCTGGCCGGGGTCGGTTCAGTGCCTCAAGTGTGAGATGCGCCCTGATGAATTTCCCCGGGCCGCGGCAGAGCCCCCACCAGCCGCTCCCGGAGCGCTCGTTAGGGAGGAGAAGCGGACAGTGAC
>NW_011890713.1:6755-7015 GCF_000151845.1 Pteropus vampyrus
AATTGCAGTGGTTGGGAAAACAATGGAAAAAAACCTCCCAGAACAGAAAGCTGAAGAGGAAAGTGCCAGATCGCGGGAGGAAGGCGGGCCCGGGGGATGTGGGAATCGCAAACCGATTTTAAAAAAAGGGAGAAGCCACGCGGAGGGCGGGCGGGCCCGGTCCCCGGGCGCCCGGGCCGGGGCGTCTGGCCGGGGTCGGTTCAGTGCCTCGAATGTGAGATGCGCCCTGATGAATTTCCCCGGGCCGCGGCAGAGCCCCC
>NW_011890713.1:8672-10189 GCF_000151845.1 Pteropus vampyrus
ACACAGAGGCCCAAACTGTGCTTTCAACACAGAAATAAAGAGTTTGGAAGATTCTTAAATTCCGAGGTTCTGCACCGCTCCCATAGGAAGGGGGAGCCCCGGCAGGGCAGAGGCCAGCTGAAGGTCATGGCCTCTTAAAGGCACAGGGACTCCAGCTTGCCCGTGTCGGCCCCCGCTCTTTCTGCAAAGCCACCACGCGTGGACGTGGCTTCTTCACCGTGGGGAGGGGCCGCTTCATGCAATTCATCTTGATGTGTAGTGTTTATCTTTAATTAAACTTTTTATTTTGAGATAATCGTTGGTCCAAGTGCAGTTTAAGAAATAGTCACACGCAACATAAAAAGAATCTCAAAGCCACGCGGAGGGAAGAAGCCAGACCCGACGGCGTGACCCCTTTGCACAGAGCTCCCGGGCAGGGAACCGACTCCGTTTTCACACTACGAAAGCAGCAACGCCTCTTTTTGGGGGGCAACGAGAGAGCAAGGAGGAATTTTCAGTGTCTATGTCGTCACCAGGCGAGTTTACACAAATGTAAACACTTGCTGAAACTCACCGACCTAGACAAAATGCGGGCTTGGCACGTTTCACTGTGTATAAATTATACTTCAAAAAATAAATCCCTAGATGTTGAAAAAGGAAGGAAGGAAGGAAGGAAGGAAGGAAGGAAGGAAGGAAGGAAGGAAGGAAGGAAGGAAGGAAGGGACTGCAGAGTGACCCGGCGCAGCCCACCGGGCTCCCGCCGGCGGGAACGTCCTCCGAGCTGGAGCACAGTATCGCAGCATCGCAGCTGGGACACCCCCGGGCACCGCAGAGCGCAGGACGCCCCTCGCCCCACCTGCGGCCAGCGTGTCGCCTCCTTACGGCCACGCCCACTCCCCTCTCCGGTTACTCTGTTCTCCATTTCTAGGGTTTTGTCATTTCCAGAATGTTCTCGAAATAGAATCCTACAACGTGTAACGCTTTGGAAGTGGCCATCTGCACTCGCCGTAATTCTTCGGAGAGGCATCGGGTGCTGCGTGTGCCGACAGTTCACTCCTTTTTACCGCTGAGTGGTGTCCCGCAGGGCGGTTGAGCCCCAGCTGGTTGAGTCACCTTTAGAAGGAGCCCGGGTTGTTCCTGGTTCGGGCTCTCACAGACAAAGCTGCTGTACACAACTGTGTACGGGTGTCTGTGTGAGCCTAAAGTTTCGTTTTCTGGGATGGAGGCCCGGGAGCGGAATTGCTGGGTCACATAGTGGTTGCACGTTCAGTGTTTGAAGAAGCCTCCAGACTCTTTTCTAGAGTGGCTAGATCCTTGACCTTCCCACCGGCAGTGTAAAGATAATCCGATTTCTCCACATCCTCGCCCGCATTTAGTGTGGTCACTAATTCTTACTTTAGCCATTTGATCGGTGTGTAGTTATGCCTCATTTCGGTTTTAATGTGCGTTTCTACGGTGCTAAACAATTTTCACGTGCTGATCTGTGATCTGTACATCCTCTTGGATGAAATGTCTCTGCACACGTTTTGCCCATTGTC
>NW_011890714.1:0-308 GCF_000151845.1 Pteropus vampyrus
CTAAACGCCCTCCCCCACCTGCCCTCCGCACGAACACCTCCAGTGACGGGGGCTCAGTGCCTGTCACTGCTGCTTACTCTTAAGCCAGTTTTGGCCTGAAAAAAAAATCCGTATCTCTCAGTCCATCTATCATCTATCTATCTATCGAGAATTAAAACACTAGGTCTGGCCATAGCTGCCGCCCACGGAAGCGGTTCTCTGTCCACTTTACTCTTTTCCAAAGTAGAAGGGCAGAAAGGAGACGCAGAGGTCTGGGGTACTGGCCGCTCTCTCTGGGGGCCTGGGAGTTAAAGGGTCTGCCCCCCCCC
>NW_011890714.1:3173-5910 GCF_000151845.1 Pteropus vampyrus
CCAGGGGTTTGCAGCTCTGTGGGCTGGGTGAGGAGAGGGCCCAGGACAAAGGACAGAGGCTGCCCAGCCCAGGGGCCGGGGGCCACACAGCTTCCTGTAACTGTCCACATGGGGGTGGGACCTGAGGCAAGGGCCAGCCCCCCACCTGTCTCTGGTTGGATCCTGGGGACCTGGGCAGCCATACCCTACCAATCTGGGGACAGATCTGGGGACGGGCAGTCTCCCAGGACACTCCTCAAGCAGGGGGCTGAAGGGTGAACCAACGTGGAGACCAGCCAGCGAGAACAGGAACACCCAAGGCCTTTGGGGCCAATTACTGCCCTCTCCCCCAGGGACACACTGAGTAAGGGACAGCTTAGGGGGTTGTTTTCATCAATACTCTCACGTTCTCCCACACACTTAGCTCCAGGCTCCGGGGAGAGAGCCAGCGACAGGCTCCCTGCGGCCTCCCTCCGCTCCTCCCGACCCAGCTCCAAGGCGTAGGTGGAAGATCTTTCTCAAATGTAAATGTCACCTGTCACCTGCGGAATACAGTGAGAGCCTAGCAGGGCTGACAAGGCCACCCTGCCAGCCACTCCAGCCTCCTCTCCTGGGCTCTGCTCCAGCTCCCAGACAAGCCGGGCGTGACACCTTGGTGCTGTCTTATTCGGTTCCCTCTGCCTGGCAGGCCCTTCCCGCCCTCCTGGGTCTGGCTCAGTCTTTCTTCAGGTCTTGGCTCAGGTGCCCCTTCTTCCAGGAAGCCTCCCCGGAGCCCCTGGGAGGAGGGACTGACTCTCTTTGGGTTTCGCAGTGCCCTGGGCGGCCTCTCACCCCGGCCATTCATGGAGGGGGAAGCCGGGCAGTGGTGGGGGGCGGGAGGAGCAGCGTGGACGCTGGGGAAGGGGAGCATCTTCCCGCCACACGGAGGCCAGGCCAGGCCACCCGGCCGCAGGAGGAAAGAAGCAAGGAGCACCACCCCTCCCGGCCCCCGGGCCACCTGCCAGCACCACTGTTCCAGCCAAGAGAAATCTCACCTTCAGGAACAGGGTGGGGACGTTCCAGATGGGGCCACGCCTACACCGGTCTCGGAGACCGTGGAGGCTGGGTCTCCGTGGTTTGTCCCATCCTCACGATCACAGACGTGGCCCTGGGCCTACACCTCTCCCCAAGTGAGCGCACGTCTAGGGCTGACAACCCAAAGGGCCGGAGCCGTCACACGGATGGGAAACAGGCCCGCACCCAAGTCCAGGCGCCGCGTGTGGTGCTGGGGCATCATTTTCAAGGTCGACGTGGACAGGCTAGGCCAGTGAATCCCCGATGCCGGCACAGCTGGACAGGCCGTAGGCCCATCCCCCACCACCGGAGAGAAGGCGATCGACAGGGTGGTCTTTGGGGCCCACAGCTGAGAGGTTGCACTGGGCCACGAATATTCTAGAACACTTATCTAGGAAAAAGTTGTCCCTTCGGGGACCTGAAAATCCCTGGAGACCCAGGTCACTTTCCTAGTGCCCACCCTCTCATGCCATCCGCCAGCTATCCAGACCACGACAGGACAGCCACCGCGGTTTAGTTTCTCTGACCCTCCCCCATCCACCGCGGCTACGTTTTTAGTTCTAAGCCCAAGGAACTGACATTCAGAATGGTGACTCGAGACAGAGAAAGATCTTCAGACGAAGGGGGGGGCTCTGTTCCATAGGGACCCCCTACAAACCAGAGCTCAGAATTCAAGCCTTTCAGGGACCTTTTTGTTAAGAATGGATGAAAGACACATCTGAAACGGTGGCATCCTGCCCTGGTGGACGGGGACAAGCCCGATTCGTAGCGCTTGCCCATTGCCCTGGTGTAAATACACTCACGAAGGCCACCACCACCACCACCGAGCTACTGGGACATCGCTGCACACAGAGCTGGAAGGGATGTGCACACCACGGATGGCTACGGCTACGGCGTATTCTTCTTTGGGACAGAGAGAGGGGTCTAGAATACGCTTCGTGACACAGAATGGCTGTGGCAGATAGGGTTCAACGGCGGGCCAGCCCCATCGGCGGCCCACCAGTGTGACGTGGGGCTGCCTCGGGCTCAGGGAGGCTGACGGTGATGATGCTCACGAGGCCGCCCAGCCCAGCTGCAGGCTGGCATCACATATGCCATGCACTTGCCATTCCTGACCCAAAGGTGTTTTTCTTGCCCCTTAAACTCTCTTGGTGCAAATGTCGCCTCCTTGGCGAACTCTTTCCCGGTCTCACCTGTCCCCTGAGTAATACTTGCCACGGCACTTGCCACTGTTCAGTGCATAGAAAGGGAGCTATTGGTGTGTGTCACACAGACTCCAGCTGCTCCCCACAATATATGAACTCCTTTCTACTGTGGTAACAAAAGTTTCAGTTGGGCACGTGGTTGTCCAGCTAAAGAATACATTTCCCAGCTGCCCTTGCTACAAGGCGTGTCCACGTAAACTAGGTTCTGGCCAGCGGGAGGAGAGTCGAAGTGTTTAATTTCCTCCCACTCTCCTTGGATGGAATGCAGATGTGATGGCAGGAGCTGGAGCAACCATATTATTTCATGAGAAGGAAGCTGCATGTTGAGGATGGCAGAGCAGCAAAGGAAGAACAAACTGGGTCCCTACTGCCCTGGGCCACCAAGGCTGCTTACATTTGGACTAGGATGCAGAGGAGAGATGAACTCTCTTGCTTAAGTCTGTGTTATTTAGCCTGGTCGGCCTGCCCAGAGAGAGCTCCCCAGCAGCCTGGTCCGGCCA
>NW_011890714.1:5960-11462 GCF_000151845.1 Pteropus vampyrus
AATTCAAGCCTTTCAGGGACCTTTTTGTTAAGAATGGATGAAAGACACATCTGAAACGGTGGCATCCTGCCCTGGTGGACGGGGACAAGCCCGATTCGTAGCGCTTGCCCATTGCCCTGGTGTAAATACACTCACGAAGGCCACCACCACCACCACCGAGCTACTGGGACATCGCTGCACACAGAGCTGGAAGGGATGTGCACACCACGGATGGCTACGGCTACGGCGTATTCTTCTTTGGGACAGAGAGAGGGGTCTAGAATACGCTTCGTGACACAGAATGGCTGTGGCAGATAGGGTTCAACGGCGGGCCAGCCCCATCGGCGGCCCACCAGTGTGACGTGGGGCTGCCTCGGGCTCAGGGAGGCTGACGGTGATGATGCTCACGAGGCCGCCCAGCCCAGCTGCAGGCTGGCATCACATATGCCATGCACTTGCCATTCCTGACCCAAAGGTGTTTTTCTTGCCCCTTAAACTCTCTTGGTGCAAATGTCGCCTCCTTGGCGAACTCTTTCCCGGTCTCACCTGTCCCCTGAGTAATACTTGCCACGGCACTTGCCACTGTTCAGTGCATAGAAAGGGAGCTATTGGTGTGTGTCACACAGACTCCAGCTGCTCCCCACAATATATGAACTCCTTTCTACTGTGGTAACAAAAGTTTCAGTTGGGCACGTGGTTGTCCAGCTAAAGAATACATTTCCCAGCTGCCCTTGCTACAAGGCGTGTCCACGTAAACTAGGTTCTGGCCAGCGGGAGGAGAGTCGAAGTGTTTAATTTCCTCCCACTCTCCTTGGATGGAATGCAGATGTGATGGCAGGAGCTGGAGCAACCATATTATTTCATGAGAAGGAAGCTGCATGTTGAGGATGGCAGAGCAGCAAAGGAAGAACAAACTGGGTCCCTACTGCCCTGGGCCACCAAGGCTGCTTACATTTGGACTAGGATGCAGAGGAGAGATGAACTCTCTTGCTTAAGTCTGTGTTATTTAGCCTGGTCGGCCTGCCCAGAGAGAGCTCCCCAGCAGCCTGGTCCGGCCACCCAGCTGACACTTCTAAACCTCTGGCCAACAGCTTCTTCAGCTTTGCTCTGGTGACCCTGCAACCATCCTAAGTCATAAATAAAGCCACTAGCGAGTGTCTCAATGGCTTCCTCTCCCATGGCACCGTCCCCTCTCCCACCAGTGGTCCACCCACATGCTGCCACGTGGTCCCCAAGGCCCCTCCTGAAGGTTGTGTCTCCTGAGGCTGCCCCATCCACCAGGCCAGGCAGCCCCATTTACAGAACCAGAGAAGAAAGGAACGGAGGGGACCACTGGGGACCCCAATCACAGTGCCACTTTCCTGAAGACAGACTGTGTGCCTGCCCTCGGTCCCCACCCTTTGTGGCACCAGAGACCAGTGGTCCTATGACCATCTAATGCCCAATGATCCGAGGCGGAGCTGAGGCGGTGATGCTGGCGCTGGGGGGCGGCTGCAGACACAGATGCAGCTTCGCTCGCTCGCCCGCCACTCACCTGCTGCTGTGCGGCCGGTTCCTAACAGGCCACGGACCCGGGGGTTGGGGACCCCTGCTCTATCACATCCATTACATATTATTATTCCCTCCTTTAATCCTCAGGAACCCCAGTGGCGGCCTCTCGACCCCCCGCACCCCCCCTGGGAGGCAGAGGTGCAGAGAGGATGAACCCTTCCGAGGCCCTCGGGTGTCAGCGGAGTCGCTGGATGTGAGCTCGACTTGCCCGAAACCCACGTCCACCCACGCGGACTAAAAAGGCTGGAGGGCAGCAGGCGCCACGGAAGCTTCTAAAGGTGGCCGGGGGCTCAGACCGGAGGCCGGGCCGGGAGCGAGGTGCCCGCGGCGCTCGAGGCCCGCAGCACGGCGCGTGGCGGGCGTTCGCTGGTACCTGTGTTGGGGGGCAAAGGCGGCTGAGGCCGGGTCCCCCGAGACCCGGGCCCATGTTTCACGGCATTATGTCCAGGTGGAGGAAAGCGCCCCCCAGCCGGGAAGGCACTGCCTGGGTTACCCGAAGGTCCGATGCTGCTCTTTTGAGGATGAAAACTCAGAAGTTCGCCAGGGGAGGAAGAGGCCATGTGCTTCTGAACCCCCCACGGCGGTTGTGCACGGGTCCCACCTAAGTCCCTCAGGCTGCAGGCTGTTCAGAGGCGGCAGCCAGAGCCACCCTCCACGTCCGGGCTCTTTGCACACGGCCACGTGACACGGCAGCTGGGACACCAGGCAAGACCCCCGTGGGCCAACGCTCCGGAGCAGAGTCCCGGCAGCGACCCGCGGGGCTGGGGAGGGATGAGGGGGCTCTGCACATGGCAGCCCTGTGCACACACGCGGCTGACAACCACCCGCACGTCGCAGCCGGGAGCCTGGCGCACCGCCCGCCAGCCACAGGGGCCCGGGAATTCCCAGCTGCTCTCCTGACGCCACTCACTCGGCGTCGCTCGGCGACGCCATCCACGGCAGGACGGAGAGGGTCACTGTTTTCAAGGTCACACACCCCGGAGGCAGACGCTAGGCCGGGAGATGGAGACAGGCATTCGGGCCAAAGCCACCAGCTCCCAGCCGTCCGTGTCAAGCGGGGAGCACAGACCCGCCCGCTCAGCCTGTTTACTGAGCCACCGCGACGTCCGCATGACCCAGCTCGCAGAAACCATCGCGGCCCTTCCCCGGGCCCGATGGGACGAGAAGCGCTGGGCTTTCGGAGCCAAGCAGATCTGGACCGAAATCTGCCAGCTTGGTAAAATCATCAGCGGGCGGAGTCCAGGCCCGTCGCGCGACGTCACCGAGCCTCGGTCTCCTGGTGACCGGCAGGGCCCACGTCTCCGCGAGGTGACGGCTGCAGGCACCGGCACGCTGGCAGGCAGGCGTCAGGTCGCGCCCCGCCCTCTGCTCCCCGTCCATGCCCGTCCTGAGGGGCAGGACACGGCAGCAGGAGGCCAGCAGGGCCCCTCAGCTGCTTCTCCCAAAGCATCCCCGGCTCAAGTGTCATTTCCTTCCCTGACAGCTGCCGGGTGCCTCGGTCCACGAGCGAGCAGCCTGGCACCCGGCAGCTGGCTGTGCGCTGGCGGAGGGGCCGCTGGGCATGGGGTGGAGCCCGACCGGTGACCTCCAGGGAGTGAGGGGTCATTCGGCCCTCCAAGCAGCTGGAAAGGAGGCTCAGGGCTGGGCAGGGCACTGGGGGAAACCCAGTCCCTGGGAGCTGGGCCAGACCAGAGGGACCGGGCTGCGAGGATGTCCCTCGGCGCCCACAGCAGAGCAGGCCCTGGCCAGCGGAGACCGTTCAGCGAACACGTGTGTGTGTGTGTGCGTGTGTGTGTGTGTGTGTGTGTGTACGTGTGCACAAAGGAGAGAGACGGGGCCGGTCCCTGCATCCCTCCGTGCCTCAGCACCCCCATCCATCAGAGGGGGTAACTCAACTGACCTTGCATGGTCATTAGGAAATGAAGAGTGCTCAGCACACTGCCTGGCACACAGCAGGGGCTGCGGGCTCACTTAGTAAAAACGAGGCGCATGTCACTCCATGCTGAACGCAGAGCGTGGCACGCCGCGGCGGGCACCGACAGCTGTTGCTCCCCTGTGCTGAACTGGGAGGGGCAGTGGCTGCCGAGCCCCGTGTTCTAGGGACCCCTGGGGGTGTCTGTGCTTAGGGGGATCTGTCTCTCTGCTTTCAGCTGCCTTAAGTTCCCATGTGCACGCGTGTGTACGTGCATGCACACACACACCACACAGACATGTGTTCATACATACACGTGACACATGGGACTCTCTGCACCTGCTTACCCAGACCCATCTGGCACAGCTGTTAATTAGGGCGCCTGGGCTCATGCGAGTGGCCCCTGGGGCTGAGGCTCCGTTTCCATGGGAACCAGGTACGTCCAGCTTTTCTGGTCAGCACCGAGAGCCCATGAAAAAGAGCAGGGAGCAAGGGTGGTCGGGTGAAGCGCAGCCTGACCCCCGCCCCAAAGACGAGGCGGAGCGCACAGGGCCTGGCGGCGGAGGGTCGCTGCCGGGACATCATACGCGAAATTCAAGTTCTCGTAACGTCGCAGGTGCCTGGTCTGGGCAGGAAGCCCGGCACTCCTGAACGACCTCCACACCGACCCTGCTTGAATACGTCCGGGTCTGGAGAACTCACCCATCGGCGCAGACGCCTGCTCCACTGTCAGAAGGTGAAACTGCCTGTCTACGCAGTCAGTCAAACTCCACTCTCCAGTACCTGCCGGGTATCAGGGGCTGGTTCTGTGTTTTGGAGGAACTCAGAGGAAGTCCTTCCCTCCTGATACATGACGACCCTCCAACTACTCGGAGACAGCGACTGGCCCCTCTTCTTTCTGGGCCTCCTGTCCAGGCAAACACCCGGCAGCCCTGTCTGACTTCTCTAAGCCTCTGGCCGTGCAGGCCCCTCCCCGGGGGGGAGGGAAAGGCTTCTCCTTCCAGCCGCAGAAGGAAGCGCCCCGACTCCAGGTGTCTGGCCCCCAGAACTGTGAGCATAGATTTCGCTTGTTTGAGACTCCGGGTTATGGTCATCTGTTAAGCGAGCCTAAGGACTGATGCCGGGCCTGAGCGGGCGTGGCCAGTGGCACAGTGTCCCCTCCGACGGCAGCAAGCATCCTCGGATCTTCCCGCACCCCCAGTCATGGCGGCCCCGTGCCCCGAGCATCTGCCGTGGGGACCTCCCGTTACCCTGGTTCCCCCCAATCCACTTGCTCTGGGCAGGTCGGTGCCCACATCCGAACCTGGGGGCTGGGGTTGGCCTGGAACCTACAGATGACTTAAGCAGCCACCTGCAATCAGCCAGCGTGGGGGCTACTGGGCCAGGTGACCGCAGAGGCTCCTTCATGTGACCATGTCCTGAGCGTGGCCCAGGACTCCAGGAGAAGGACCAACATGGAACGTGGCCGCTCCAGACCTCGACAGACACCCTGGGTCCCAGGCGCCTGTCTTGCGCCCTCCAGAGCTTGTGACATGAACCGCCAGGATAGGCCCTCAGCTGCACTGGACACTCTGAGCCAAATCTGCTCTTCTGACGGTAAGGCCCACCCGGCTTTCGGTTCCCTTGAATGAACAGCAACAAAAACATGGTTTTGTGCCAAAGGTGGGGCCTGACGTTTCCCAGACTCCAGTTTCCTGCCAGGCCTAGGTGCGGTCTGCCGAGCGCGCGCCCCCAACTCCGGTGTGTGCACGCGCGCGTGCTCGTGTGTGTGTGTGTGTGTGTGTGCGCGCGCGCGTGTGCACAAGCGCATGTGGCCCTCCACGTGCGGCCGGGGGAAGGGTGGAGAGGCGCACGGAAATTCTTTCTGGTGCTCAGGAAGGTGGAAAAATGGAAAAAGCTCTGTGTACACATGTGCGTGTGCACGCACACACGCGTGTGCACACACACACACACGCCCAGAGGCATGTCCCTTCTTTCCCTTCGCTCCCGGGAACCCCCAGGCTCCACGAAACGAGGCTGACTGCAGGAGTCCGACTGCAGACCCGCCGGAGCGTTCCCGG
>NW_011890714.1:13897-15614 GCF_000151845.1 Pteropus vampyrus
AAAAAAATAAAAGCTTTCCAAACAAACAAACAAACAAAAAAAACGCATAAAAAACACTAGGGACAGGTGGCTTCCCTGGTGAGCTCTATCAAACATTTAAGGAAGAAATAACACTCTTACGCAAACTTTTACAGAAAATTGAGAAAAACAATTCCAAACCCGTTTTAGAAGGCCAAAAAAACCCTGACAAAGATGTTACCAAAACTAACAAAGAAAATACCACGCGGATATCCCTCAGGAATCTACACAAAAAAATTCTTAACCAAAAAACGAGGCAAATCAAATCCAGCGATATATAAAAAGATTTACAAGTCATAAACACGTCAGACCCATCCCAGGAATGCAAGCCTGGTTTCGTAGTCGAACGTCCATCACTGCCATCCACTGTTTGTCCCACATCTCCACGCCGTCCACGCTCCCTGCCCGTTAGTCACTTAGCAGCCGTCTCCGTGACCAGACTGACTGTCATGGTGTCACAGCGCCTGTGTTCAGGTCACTCTTACTGTATTGAATAAGGCCCCAAAGCCATTCACATAACTTTCATCATAGTATATTGTGATAACTGTTCTAATTTATTATGTTATTGTTGTTAATCCCCTACGATGCCTACTTGATAAATTAAACTTTACCCTAGGAGTATATGTATAGGAAAAAAGATAGCATATGTAGGGTTCGGTCCCATCCACGGCTTCAGGCATCCACTGAGGGTCTTGGAACGTATCGCCCGAGGATAAGGGGAGACTGCCATATAGAAAAAGCATTGAGCAAAGTCAACACCCATTCACGTTGAAAACTCCAGCAAATTAGGAACAGAAGACAATTCCCTCAATCTGACGAAGGACATGTGTGGAAAATCTACAGTTAACATTATAAGTTCTGGCACAAGGCAGGATGTGCACTCACCGCTTCTAATCAATGCTACATGGCAGCTCTAGCTAGTGCAACAAGGCAAGAAAAAGAAATTAAAGGCACAAGATCAGGAACAAACAAGTGTTTTCAGATGACATGGTGGTTTACTGAGTAAACCATAAAGTATCCACAAAATAAATACTAGAATAATAAGTGACCTCAATAAGGTCGCAGGATACAAGATTCGTGTGCCCAAGTCGATTGTATTTTTATATACTAGCATCAAACAATTGAAAATGAAATTTAAAAGAGATATTCAATATACAATAGCACCAAAAACTATAAGAGGAATAAATTCAACCATTGACATGAAGATCTTTTCATTGAAAACTATAGAAAAATATGATTCTGTAGCAATTAGAGGAATAAGAAAAGATCTTAAAAACGGAGACATCCCGGGTTTACATAAGAAGACTCGATGTTGTTAAAATGTCAATTCTCCTTCAAGTGACCTGGAGATGCGACGCAATCTCAATCAAA
Organism: Pteropus vampyrus; assembly: GCF_000151845.1. NCBI lineage: Eukaryota > Metazoa > Chordata > Mammalia > Chiroptera > Pteropodidae > Pteropus > Pteropus vampyrus. Next base: position 15,287 of record NW_011890714.1, read on the forward strand.
ATTCATACAGCATTTTTGTAGAAGCTGACACACTAGTTGTAAAATTTACAAGGAAATTAAAATGACCTAGACTATTCAAGGCAACGTTCTGAATACGTTGGAAACATTATTTCAGGACTTATTATAAAGCCACATTAATCGAGACAATTTGGGACTGGCAAGAGAATAGACTAAAGATCAGTAAAACATGACAGTCCGTCAGCAGAGCACTCTTACTCAGCCAACTGAGGTCCAACAAAGGTGCCAAGGTAATTAATTAAACAAGGAAGGTCTTTCCTACAAATGGCGCTAGAACTGAAAATCCATAGAGAAAAGGAAAAAAGAAAAA
>NW_011890715.1:0-1621 GCF_000151845.1 Pteropus vampyrus
GGAAGGTATCGTGAGGGCTAGTTTAAACTGGCACAACATTCTGATGCTCAGAACAAGTCAGGTGACCAGCTCAAATTTGAGAGAAGGGGAAATAGACCCAGTCAATGAGGCGAAGAACCGCAGAGGCACTTTGCAGTGGTGTGGATGCAAGCACGTACAGAATGACAGCCATTTTTGCAAATAGTCAGCTACGTGAGTAATGCAGGCATGCACTCTTCCTGTCAAATGTAAAATCTTTGCAGCTAAGGCCCAGATACCCCATATTGCCTCCCCCCAATTCCTACCCCCGGTGTCAACCCCAGAAGTAGCCGTTGCCAAATATTTGCAGGACCTCTTTTTTGGCCAAACTTAAAAACTTAATGTCGCCAGGAGATGACGAGAGGGTGGGGAAATGAATACTTTCACTGAATGCTAATGGGAGCAGAAGTTGGCACAACCACTTAGAATAGGGACCCAGCCCGCACCTAATAAACTTCAAAATCTGTCACTCTTAGGACCCAGTAATTCTCTGGCTCAGATCTGTCTCTACAGAAACGTTTCAGTTTCTGCACAGGGAGTGTGACCAAGGATGTCGCCTGCAGTACTGGTTTGGAGACAACCTAATGCCCATTAATTTAAATCTAAGTAAACTTCTGAATTGACGTTAATATGGAAAAGTGTACACAGATTAGGTCTGTCTGATTTTGAATGGTATGTAAATGGAAACGTGCCAAATGTGCCCGTGTGTGTCTTCTGTAAGTTATCCATGCTGTTGTCCATACGTAGATTTATCATCCTCAATGCTGTATATCTATTAACACTTCAATATCTTTTTGAAAACCTGCAGAAGTCATACACAAATGTTATAGAAAATTGGAAAATAACAGCAAAACATATGCACACAACGAAAATCACTCGAACATCCCACAACCCGCAAGAGATCATTTCTCTGAATGTTTGGTTATGTTTTGTTTCCTAGACTTTTAAAAAATGTTTCTCAATTTTTCATTTGTTTTCGTTTATTTTTATTATACTAGTAATACATGAATACATACTCATTGCCACAAATTCTAGCAACAGGTGAAGAAATACATCTCCCTTGACACCCTTCTAAATTCCAGACTTCTCCTCAGAGGAAACCACTGCCATTTTGATCTGGCTCCATCTAGAATTTTTTGGATGCATTTACATGTGTATAGAAAGACCTCTTTAAAATGAACAGACCTTCAAGCCCGATCCCGTCTGATTTCGGAAACTAAGCAGGTTCGAGCCTGGTTAGTACTTGGATAGGAGACCACCTAGGAAAACCAGGTGCTGTGGGAGTAAAAAATAAAAAAATAAAAAAAATAAGGGACTGTAAGCTGACAAGTTCCTTGCAATCTGTGAGGTCAACCAAGGGTTGCCTCACCTAAAAAAATTAAATTAAACCAAATTAAATTATTGACAGACCTTATCTTTTAGAAAAGCTTTAGGTGTACAGGTGAATTGAGTAGTTGGTACGGAGTTCCCATGTACCCCCCTCTCACTTTCCCCTGTTACTCACATCTTGCATTAGTGTGATACCTTTGTCACAATTGGTGAACCAACATCGAGGCGTTAGATATCAGCCGAGAAGTCCAGAGTTTACATTCAAGTTCACTCT
>NW_011890715.1:4526-7611 GCF_000151845.1 Pteropus vampyrus
TCTTCTCGTCCTATCCCGGCACCATCTTCTCCTGTGACGACTTCTACGTCCTGGGCACTGGGCTGGTGAGTCCCCCTCCGTGTCACCTTTCTTTCTCCCGGGGCTGCTTCTCCCCGGGTGGGCAGTTGGGCACGGCTCCCATCGCCATCCCAAGGACAAGGCCCATTCTCCCGTGCTGGGTGCTTGGACGCCGGTGGGGTTTGTGTGTGTGTGTGGGGGGGGGTGTAAAATGCAGACTCCCGGGCCTCCAAAACCTGCAGCCAGCCTGGGGCTCTGCACTGCGACGCAGCTCCTCAGAAATCCCTGGTCTCGGGGCCCTTATGTAATATCCTTGACCTCAATGGCCTCCTTCTGTTCTTACGTATTTAGGATAAACTGTCCCTCTCCCGCACGACCTTGCTCTAAAATACTGCCCTCTCTCTTGCTTTCCACAAAACCCCTCTAATCTAGCCAGGTCTTCTGAATAAATGTTGTTTATGATGTTTTTATCGGTTTTCCTGGCCGGGGTCCAAACTCGTTTAGAAGTCTGTCCCTGGCACCCGTCGTGGAGCCAGTGAGCCCTGTGATCGCCAGGGCAACGCTGCAAAGAAGGAAAAACATGGCTTTAAAAAAGATACTTGGGCAGAAACCGCGAATTCCCTGGGGAGAGGGGGAGGGGAGTGGGGAAGGGGAGTGGGGAAGGGCTCTTTTCTATTAGTTTTTAGAGGGGAGTGTGGGGTTTGGTCCCCTTAAGTTGAAAGAGGCATGAGAAGACCAGGCAGCGGCCAAGGGGACCCCCGTGCTGCACTCTGGGGTGGGGACAGCGGAATGAAGCCATGGAGAGGACAGCGAAATTTACAGGTGGACAGTTTACCTTCCATCCGGGTCCTGAACTGGTTTTGTTTCCCAGACCCCCGTGGCCATCTGGGGAGCTGTGAGCCTCCTCCCAGAATGCTTTTAAGTGCGTAAAGCAAAATATGTGGGATTAGAAAGGAAACCAATTATACCGAAATGTGTTTATCAAAATTCTGCACAAGTCGACTTGAAATACATGTGCTGCTTTATTAGCACATTACATTACAAGCTCTGGTGGCAGGTGTGCCACCTCCCATCATTTAGAAGTAACGAGGAACAAACGATGCTTTGCGATATATGCAACCCTGTCGTCTGTTGGGAAAACATCTGTGATTTCTGTCAGCGGCGGTCTCAGGTACCGCCAGTGCCTCTGTGGCATGTCACCTGCGTTAACAGCGGAAGGAGAGGCTGGACTTCAGTTGGATGTCAGTGGAACTAAAGATAGAATGTTTTCCCCATCCAAGCCCGCGCGGACTCCCTGAGTTAAAAACTCCCCTGCCGTAGAGAGAGGAAGCTGCTCCCGGGGGCTTTGGAGGCCGGGCTAGTCTGACTCCTGGCCACGGTTTCGGATGCTAAGAGCAGCCGGTCGAGTGACAAGGAAAGGACAGCGGGAGGGAGTGGAAGGAGCTGTTCCTGCCTGGGCTTGGCCTCTCGGAGGCTCGCTTGATAGATTCCTCTTGGGAACATCACGTTTGTGGCTAGCGCTGTCTTTTAGCTGTTTTCCAGCGTTGTATGAGAAAGGGAGAAGCATGCTAATATCCTGCTATAGGAGAACGAGCACTGATTTAAGAGCTGGAAGTTTGGGGATCGAATCTTGGCCCATCCACTTACTGGCCATGACCTTTGGAAAGTCTCTTAGCTTCTTCGGGCCTCAGTTTACCACTCAGTATGAAGGGGCATTAATAGTCATGCTATGTTTTTCCCGGGAGGACCACGAGTTTATTGAGATTATAATAGTCTGCCAGGCTAACAGCCTCAAGCCACCCAGTTTCCCCTGCGAAACCACGAGGAAGGGGTAGAAACGGGCTGCCGCCTCTGGGGAGAGTTGACCGACCTGGTGGGAGGCGTGGGTCCCTAGGAGCAGCGCCCTGGGCTCTTCAGTGGCTCTTCCCCCCTGGCAAAGCTGGACGCATGATCATGAATCCCCCTCGATGCTCATGCAAGAGACCGGCGAGGACCAGGCACTTGAACCAGAATGTGAAGTTTCAAAACTTAAATAGTCACTGTATGAACCGCGACTAGAGCAGCACTCTGCCAGTGGTGGCAGCAGGCCCGGCCGTACGTCAGGTGGCCCTTCAACGCAGCGCCCCCCGCAGGTGACACTGGAGACCACCATAGGCAACAGGAACCGGGACCTGTGGAAGTACGTGAAGCCCGAGGGCTGTGTGATGGAGTGGCTGCGCAACCCCCTGGCCAACCGCCTGGCCGTGGACGGGGCCACCTGGGCGGATGTCTTCAAGACGTTCAACAGTGGCACGTGAGTGGGCTCCTGGCACTGTGGCCTCCCCACCCAAGAAATGGACCAACCTCCCCCTCATCCTCAGACCCAAGGAGACCTAATGTGGCACCAGGGCCACACACCCCACACCCTCGGCAGAGCCCTTTCACAGATTTTCAGTAGAGTCGGAAGGAGTCCTAGAGTCCCCTCTCTTGTTTTATACATGGGGAAACTGAGGCTCAGGGAGGGAAAGCATTTGCCCCTCCCTTACCTGCTCCTCCACCCAGGGAAAGGTCCCCAGAGGAAGGACAGAAAGAGAATTTGGAACTTGAGCTCTGGGGACAGTGAGGAGGTTCCATCCGAGGAGGTGGACATGGGCGGATGAGGACCCTGTGAATCAGAGACACCAGACCTGGATAGTACAGGGTCTTCGACTGCCAGGCAGAGGTGACCTTTGTCCCAGTAAGCAGCAGGGAGCCAGAGTCCTCTGGAGCACGCCAACCACATGATGGGAGAAGAGCCTGAGGACAGCTGGTCCAGCTGCAGTACCAGAGTGACAGTCAGATGGCCAGACAGCCCCAGGCCACCGTGCCCCGTGATTCCTGGCTGTGTGGAGCGCTGGGGGCAGGGGGCTGCTGGGGCTGTGGCCCCGGGGTCTGTTCAGTCCTCCCTCCCCGGGCTCGGCAGGTATAACAACCAGTGGATGATTGTGGACTATAAGGCGTTCGTCCCCGGCGGGCCCAGCCCTGGGAGCGGGGTGCTCACCATCCTGGAGCAGATCCCGTGAGTACCCTGGAAGGTGGGGCAGGGCGC
>NW_011890715.1:11396-12425 GCF_000151845.1 Pteropus vampyrus
CACCAGCCCCAGCCCCTCTGCTCCCTTGGGAAGCCGCTCCCCGTTTCCCGTTCTGGGCAGCTTCCTCAAGGACAGAAACTCAAACAAAAACCAAAGTTTCTGATGACTTGTGGCTGGAGGGGCCTGCGTGTCCTCCCTCCAGGGGCACGCAGGAAGGGGTGGCAGCCCACATGCTCCAGCCTCGCTCCCACCACGGAACCTGGCCTCGCCCTGGGCCTCGGGGCAGCGCCCACAGCTTCCCCGCCACAGGAGCCAGATTGCAGGCTGTGTCGCCATTAAATGAGAGAGGCTGTGGCCCCTGTGCTGTGCTTTCTGGGGCCGTGGGTGAGGCCGGGACCACGCCTTTTCTCCTCTCAAGTTTCAGGCCTGCACCGGCCTCCCATGCATCTTCCTGTCCATCCTTCTGTCTGTCCATCCATTTATTTGCCAACCTACCCACCCATCATCCATCTGTACATGCATCCATCCATCTGATCCTGCCCATACATTTACCCATTTGAACATCCATCCGTTTTCCAACCATCCAACCATCCATCCACCCATCTATCGACCCATTCATCCATTCATCTGTCCATCTTTTTATGTGTTCACCATCCATCCATCCATCCATCCATCCATCCATCCGTCTGTCCATATGTTTATTGAGCACCTACTTTGTTCTGGGTCCTATTTCAGGACCCCGTTAACCACCAAGACCTTGCCAAGTCCTACTGCGGGGTACAGATAAACACAAAACAGAGCGCCTCCCCATCTGTTTATTCTCAGAAGCCTACATTGGAGACAGGACTCGCCCAGTGCTACGTGCCTGGGGAGAGGAAAGCACATCCTTGGATTCGGAGACCTGGGTTCGAATCCTGTCTCCACCTCTTACTAGCTATGGGACTTATCCTCTCTGGGTCTCGGGTACCTCATCTCTAAAACAAGGAGATGTGGTCAGCACTTACCTGGGGCAGGATTCGCTGCAGTGGTGGCTGTGTCGCAGCTCACACGGGGCCTCACACACTCAACATTCATTAACAAGTATTACTG
>NW_011890715.1:15805-17851 GCF_000151845.1 Pteropus vampyrus
GAAGGATCTTTCATAAATACATATTTTTCACTGAAAAAGTTTTCACATTAGAAAAACGAGTGAGGGCAGGGTTGGGCTTCTGGAAGGAAGGACGAGCTGGTTCCCCGACCCTGGACCGAGGCCCTGTCGGCCTTCCCAGGGAGAAAGCCTGGGGCGGGGACACATGGCTCAGAGGTAGTGCATCCTGCTGTGGTCCCAATCTCTCCCACCCACCCTGCTCTGGGGACCTGGTGCATTACATGTAGGTGGTTGTCACCCTAGCAGGGGTGGCTGAGGATGGTGACAGCGGTCACACAGCAGAGGTTCAGTTCACAGCCTCATAGGCTGCTGACCTGCCTCCATCCGTGATCATCGGCTCCTCCGCATGGTGGGCTCATGGGGACATGAAGGTGCCGGCCTGGCCGCAGACTCGCAGACACAAGAGTAACATGTACAACGAGGCGCTGGATAAGACTCCAGGCCCTCCAGGCGTCTCCCAGGCAGGCAAGGGGACGCGAGGCGGGGAGGGCCTCACTTGGGCAGCCCGTTCTTCATGCCCAGCTGTTTCTTGAGGGCCTGCAGCTGGGCCAGGCTGATGTTGCTGCCCCCGCAGACGATGACCACGAGGGAGGACAGCGGGGCATGGAGCTTCCCCTCTCCTTGCAGCTTCTGAACCACGTGGCTGTAGACTGCTGCCAGAGCTGCCCCACAGGCGGGCTCCACGAGGATCTTCTCGTCATCTGCCAGGGAGAGAGGGTGCGGTGAGGGCGGGGCCTGAGTTCCGCAGGGTGCAAGGGAACTGTTGGGCTGTTGGTAAAGCTTAGGGGTAATGAGCCAATCCGCTCTCAGTCAGCCCTGGCCACCGACTCAGGTCCTGGACCAAACCTTCCATCATTACCTTGGCTTAACCTTCCAAGCCCTGAGCGGGGGCTAGGTTTCATTATGAGTGCTAACTCTGATAAAATGATTGTGATTGTCTGAGCACTGTCTTGAGAAGGATTCTGAGGCATCTTCTGAGTAAGTGCGCCATAGTTGATTAGCCAAACCAGCTGCCGGTACAAGAGAATTAGGTAGCATGATAAATTCCTACTGCGTGTGCATGCGTGTGCGCCATCCCTATCCTAGGCTGAACCCAGAAAGAGTCCAACCTAGTTTACAGACCCACTTCTGAATCCACCATGGACATCTATACTTTCCTTTTTCACCCTGGTTGCCAGGAAGCTCAGAATCAACATTTTAAATACTTAGTCCATGTTCCCTCCTGTCATGGTTATCAGGCTTACTTCTTCATTTGTGCCATCGACCTTTCTATTTTTACCACTGCATCGTATTATTTCACTCATGGGAAGTTTTAGGAAGGGATGGGAGACAGAACTGTGAGGAAGATTTGCAGTGATGGACTCCCTTGGCATACGAAAGAGCAGCCGCTTAGTTCCTGAAGCAGCAGATTGAGTCTTGAAAGGACCTGGCACATACCCACAAACTTTTCGATGGCGGCCACAGCCTCCTGGTCCGAGATAACTTCCGAGAAAATGGGGTGCTCCTGATACAGCTTCAGGGCCTGAGCCCCCACGGTCTTCACACACAGGGCCTTGGCAACACTGGGGGGTGCCATGGCCATGAGAACAGGGGAACAGGGAGAGAGGGAGAGAGGGAAGCAGGGATCAGAATGGGGAGGGGGAGAGAGAAAGATGGCGTGAGAGGGGGCAGGGACCGGGGTCCGTGGGCATGGAAAGTCCCGGGGGCTCCCAAACAGCGGGGTCTTCTGATAAGGCACAGATTGCTTGAGTGGGAGTGAGCAGCAGCATTTTCTGTTCAGCATGACTAAGGAACAGATGCCTGAAAGGCCCCCTTGCGGTTCCCTGACAGGACTCCGGCTCTCGCTTCAGATTGTCACCTAACCTGCCTAACCTTCCCTCACTAAGCTTAGCACCGCTGGGCCTGCCCGAGCCCCGCCCTGTCCTTCAGGGCTCAGGATGAAGGCCGCCCCCTCCGAGGGATCCTCCAGGGGGAGCACTCAGTCCCTTGGCCCCATGTGGAATCCTCGGCTTCCCATAACACACACAG
>NW_011890716.1:0-1016 GCF_000151845.1 Pteropus vampyrus
TCAGTTTGCAGAGTGGTGTCTGGAATATGGAGCCCACGGGTGCCGCATCCCTGACAGGCCCTACTCTCTCTTTGAAGGTAAGGGCGAGGGGGGACACGGTGCCGGGGTGCGGGAGCCCGCCCGCTCTGGGGGACGGGCCCCACCACCTGTGCTCTTACGTGACAGCCCCACCGCTGTTCGTGGGAAGGTGACTGCAAACGAAGTAGTTTCTGTCCCTTCTCATTTCTGTCCCTGCTTTGTGCTCCCATGACTGCCTTCCGGGTGGGTTTAGCTCTTCTGTGACGTGCAGACAGCACAGATGCCCGCTGCCTGCCAGGAGGGACGCCGGGCTCCTGTCCGTGCGCGTCATCCGTCCCGTGTTCATGCGCGGTCTGCTCACGGAAGCTGGTTGGTCACTTAGCGTAGTGATTGTTTCGGTTCTGTGAAGAAGTACAAATAATCATATCAGTAGCTAAAGGCTTCAGTGATCAGAAACACGAATAGGCGGAAAAAGTAATGAGAACATGGAAGAGAGTTCTCAGACGCGGGGGCGGCGACAGGAAACGGCAGGCGCGACAGCCGCGGTCAGACCGCGCAGCGCGAGCCACTCGCGAGAACAGGACGGGGGTCCTGAGAGACTCCCCTGTCTGGATACGGTGTGCGCGTGCGTGTGTGCGCGCGCGTGTGCGCGCGTGCGTGTGTGTGTGCGCGTGCGTGTGTGCACGTGCGTGTGTTTGTGTGCATGTGCGTGTGTGTGTGTGCGCGTGTGTGTGCGCATGCGTGTGTGTATGTGTGCGCGTGCGTGTGTGCGTGTGTGTGTGTGCGTATGTGTGTGCGTGCGTGTGTGCGCGCACATGTGTATGTGTGCGCGTGCGTGTGTGCGTGTGTGTTGGGTAATCGCAACATAAGCCACAGAAATCAAAGAGCAAAGGTTAAATGATATTAGGATAAATTGATGATAACTTTTAATTACTTCAGAGCCACATCTTATACTAATTCCAAAATAAAGTTCAGAAGAATAAATGATTGAATATTTT
>NW_011890716.1:3072-3982 GCF_000151845.1 Pteropus vampyrus
TGGGGAGCCACAGGCTCGGGGCACCCTGACGCGGCCCCGGTAAGATCTGCTGACAGTCAGGTCCATGTAAGCAGACAAGGATGCTGAGCAACCCCGGAGGGCCGGAGGGGGCGGTTGCTAGAGCAGAGACTCAGACGAGGTCAGGCAGGAAGACTGCAGGTCGGTTTTAAGGTGACAGAAGTGGAACGTCTGGAGCTTGGAAGGAAATCTGGGCTGCATGGTGAAATCATTTGCATATCCATGTTGTTTAAAGCCAGGAGATGAGCTCAAAGGCGGGCCTGAGGGCGAGGACTGAAGGGGCCAAAGACAGAGCCCTGAGCGACCCCCTGTAGGCGGCTGGGTGGAGAGAACCAGCAGAGTGAGAAGCAGCAGTGCGGGGGGCGGGGGGAGAATGTCCCGGAGGGAGTGAGCACCCCTTTCCGATGCTCCTGGTGAGAGAAAGACGAAGAACCGACTCAGCCGCCTGGAGGGCATCGGCGAATCGGTCAGCAGCATGGACAGCGCTTTAAAGGGGTTTTGTTGCAAAAGAGGAACGAGATGGGGCCACAGCTGATGAAACAGGATCCGGAAAAAACCACATTCAGAAAACTAAGGGCGAGTTTGTGACTTCAGGGCGCGACCCAACGTGATGCAGAGCAGAAAGGGGACGAGCCAGAGGGGACGCAGGCGGGCGTTGGATGGGGCTGGAGCCGGGGCACCGAGCAGCGCAGCGAGCACCTTGGACGTCGGCTGTCCACTTAGCAGACGGCGCAGGGGTCTTCGGTGACGTAGGAGGCGCGGGCGCATCTGCTGCGTGAGACCCACGAGGAGGAGGTGTCAGGCCGGGAGAGAGGACTGTGAACACTGCCCAGGCTGTCGGGGGACGAGTGGGTGGTGCCAGGTGTTGGGCTGCTCCGAATCACAGGCGAAT
>NW_011890716.1:4032-4431 GCF_000151845.1 Pteropus vampyrus
ACCCCGAGGCCCCCGTGCAGCCTGCCCGGCAAGCGGGGACAGCCGGGGAAGCCCTGAGCCTGGCCCCGTGTCTGCAGAAGCGGCGGCCTGGTTACTGGGTCTCACCCAAGTGTGGAAGTACTTGCCAGGGCTCAGACCAGACGGTCCTCGCAGTCGTCACATTTCTAACTGGCACTCGGTGCCTCTTCCTCATGCCGGATATGGAAGGCGGGAACTGCGAGCTGGGCGGGCCGGGTGACCAGGAGACGAGCGGGGCCTCATCCTCCGCCCTCGTCGTGCGCTCGGAGGGCCCTCTGACCGTCAGGGCACGTGCGTGCTGCCGTTTCGCATCCATTAAGTTCGCGAAAGCCGTGGTCCAAGTTTAAAGCGCACACTCCCTCGACGCTCGTCTAGCCTGTC
>NW_011890716.1:5800-8577 GCF_000151845.1 Pteropus vampyrus
GAGGGGAGGACCTGCTGGGTCTCTGCCGGGGCCCCACTGGGGTCAGTTTCTGGAGCCCATTGGTGCCTGTGAGCTGAGCCGCTGTCTCCTGCCCACAGGTGGCGGGAGGGAGGGAGCAGGGCGGCCACCTTCAGTAGATGACACTCTGAGCTCCGACGAGACCTAGTGTTCTCTGGGCCGAAGACCAGGCCTCTTTCCAGAAAAGAAGCTCTGGGAACGGGTGGGGCCCGTGACCCTGCCGAATAGCCGGGAGGCATCTGGAGGCTGACGGGTGGCTAAAACGACCTTGACCCAGACCTCCCCACATCTTGAGACACCCTGCGTGCTGCCTGTCCCACTGCCTCGGGCCAGCTGGGTGACTCCCGGGTGGCTTCTGCTCCCCTTGCTGTGGGCTCAGGGCTCACTCTGCCCTCCTTCCCACCCCTCTTCCCGTCTGCCCAGTCACTGGTCACCCATTCACCTGCCTTTGGCTCCCCAGAGGTGTGGCCGTTTCCTGCCTCCCATCTCCATCTCCCGCTCTGTGTGAGAACACACCTGGGGGCAGGTGCTCCAGCAGACCCTGGGGAGAGCCTCGGTGCGGTCAGCTGCAGCTTCCCGCTCCTGGGTCTGAAGGCACAGGAAGGGCCCCGCACTTCTGAGCCCACGAGGGTCTTCGTCCCTGTCGTCTTCCGGGGACTCTTCCTGAGCTCTGCCACGGGCTGCCCAGCTAGTGCGATCAGCACGGACTGTGCAGAACTGACGCCTCCCCTCACTAAGCTGTCAGCGTCACCGTCACGTGCTGACACAAGGGATCACGGGAAGGGCGGGCGACGTCTGCCATGTGGAGCGCCCCAGACCGCTTAGGTGTTCCGAAGCTTGCTCACACTGAGTTAGCCCTCTGATATCTTAATTTTGTGATTTGGTCCCATATGGAAAGTCTGTCTGTCAAATGGAAAAATTCATAAATGAAGAATGTTAACTGTTTTCAAAACATCATAGTTTCTCAGTTGTTTTACCATCACAGATATTAGCCATCTGGGGAAGAACAGACCTTGAATGTCAGCATGAGCAGAAGCAGGTGGCTGGGGGGTGACGGGGAGACGGGGCCTCAACGGCCTGCAGTACAACCGCGAAAGCAAGTTCCACCTTACGGACGCGTGCCGATGCCCGAAATGCCTGGACCCCACATCCGGGGGAAACCGTTAAAGCGCGGTGGGGACGCGAAGGTCCGATCTGCATGGTACTCACTCTCATCCTCGAGACTGAGGCGAGCATGGTCTCCGTCCTGTCTCCCTGGGGTCCAGTGTGGGCTTTGCCACCCCTGTTCTGCCCTATAGGCTTATTGCAGGGATGAGATCAAGTAATCCAAGGAAAGCACCTCACACAGTGACAGAGGTTCACAATGTAGATGTCACCTTGCCTGGTAAGTTGGGATTAAGTAACTGACATCAGAGGAATCTCTGGGGAGAAAGGTCTGCAGCTATGGAACTGATTCTGTGGCTGGCACAGAGCAGCCCGGCCCCGCCCCCAGATCCAGCAGCTTTTATCCTGTGGTTTTGCTTTTTCCCCGTCCAGCACCAGTGCCTGCTGCTTCTGGGAATCACGCGGCCTTCCTTGGGGGGCTGCGCGCCCCTCCCACTCAGATGCCGCCGCTTACGCACGCACGCACGCACGCACGCACGCACGCCACATGGCCGGCTATCCTAAAGAGACGCGGGATTTAATTTTAAATCAGCACGTTCTGACTCGTCGGTAAGGTCTCTGGAGCCTCGTCACACTCTTGATTCTGGGTTCATGTACGCTGAGTAGGCCTCGTCTCCTGCGCGCATGTTGTTTCCCCCGTGGGACAATGGCATCGATCATTTACTGAGCTGGCGCTGTGTGAAGCACGGGATGGGTACCCGGCGTTCAGTGACCGCAGTCGGCCTCTACAAGACCTGGGGGGAGCCCGGCCACAGTCCACTACCTGTGGGGCAACTCAGGGCTGGGAGAGCCGTCCAAGGTCACACAGCCATTGAGCTGTGGGGTGCAGAGTCAACCAGGCCCAAATTCAGGGGAGTACCTACCATCAGAGAGGTCAAGGTCAAGGATGAAAATGGAACTAATTTCCATTCTCGCCGAAGGCTGAGGGTAGTGGAGGAAGGTAAGCCGTTACATAAGCCACCTGAACTTTAGCGGACAGAAACAGCAAAGTAACAGCCACAGACGTGCTCAGAACCTAAGCTTTAGGTCGTGCACATGAGCTTTACACTCCTTTATATCCTGTTCCAATGAGCGCGGTTCTCAGGGTCTCAACCTATGAGATATTAGAAGGAATGAGAGCTGTCAATGTTACTGCTTTGCCACCCAGTTAGCTAGCGAGTCTAGGCAGTGATCGTCAATGGCTTCCTGGAGACACCCCACCACCTCTGAAGTAGACCTTCAAAACAAAAAAAGAACCTGAATCTGACCAGCTTCTCTATCTACCTGCTAGTTTACAAGAATAAAATATCACGGAGATGCAATCAGCAAATTCCAGACTGTGGACATAGACAAAGAACGTGGTTTCTTTGACAAAGAAAAAAAGGATGGGGAGGATAAATAGATGTGTAACCACAGAACCTGCTCAAAATGGCCCTGCCCTGCTTAACAAGATGCTGAGCTGCTTTTCAGAGGCAACCAAATCCACAAGTCATACAGCCAAAGCATCTGCAGAGGGGAGAACTTTGACCTCCAGCTGCCAAAGTCTCACCCCACCCCCCAAACATACACACGCACCTGCACACACTCGAACCAAAGGACCATCACAAAACCAGAAC
>NW_011890716.1:11352-12202 GCF_000151845.1 Pteropus vampyrus
TGCGTCTCTCCAAGGGAGGGAGGAGAAGGCACAGGGCTCTCTGCCACTGGACCCCTCCTGGCAAGGGGAGCAAGTGGCAGCCAGAGAGACCACCCACCTAACCTCCCGAGGAGATGGGAGCCCGCCCCACCCACCAGACTCTGCCCTCAGGAGATCCCATCACCCTCCCACTGGCCCCTCAAAACTCTACCCTCCCCCCCACACACACACTTCTGTACCTGGGTTCCAGGGAGCAGTCATAGATGTCAGGCGGATGGGTCCTGGACACCTCCGAGTACAGCGCCGTCACATCTGAGGGGAAACTTTTCAAGGGCACTCGCGCAGCCAGCAGATTTGGGGGTGAGGACTCTGATGAGAGGACGTGATTCCTGCAACCTGCGCCTCAGGGTTCTTTGTGCCCCCGCACTCAGGCGTGCTGGGAAGTTCTTGCTGACAGGGACAGGCAGGAAGTGGCAGTGCTACTGCCTTGTCCTCCCTCCGGTCGCCGATAGCAACTCGCTCCTTCTAGGGCCAGCCGAGCTGCCTTGGAGGACTTGGTGAGAACCGAAGGAGTGACATTGTGGCTGGGGAGACATTTGGGACAGGAGACCTCAGGGCCGGTCCTAGCGTCATCTACCCGCCCAAGAGCACGTGATCTCGGGAGCGTCCCACTAGAGCCGCTGTCTCTTCCTCCGGGGGCTCCTTAGCCGCCCCTGGACGCCACTTCAGGACTGGCCACTGGAGACTAGAATGAAACGCTGGGCAGCGGCGGAGGACAGCAACGCGCACGCTCGGCCCAAGCAGCTCCAGGAAGCAACTCGCCCTTTGACCTCCCGAGACGGGTCACTCGTTCCAGGAATTTCTGAGTTCT
>NW_011890717.1:0-1841 GCF_000151845.1 Pteropus vampyrus
TAGTTGCCAGGGTCCCCCACACCTTCATCGGAGCCCGCTCCTGGGAAAAACAAGGGTTCCGGGGAAAGCAAGTGAGCTCCAGGTGTGGGGGGACCCCCCACAAATCCTCAATTCCCAGCAGTGCCCTGCACCTCCTGGGGCTCACGATGATGCGGAGCACAGCGTCCTCTGTTGGACGTAACGGGAACACACCCCAGGGAGAAGGCCGAGCCAGAAGGAAGCCAAGCCGATCGGACCTCAGGAACGACATCCTTTAAAAGGGAAGCTCCGAGGAATTCCTGGGGCTTCGTAAGGAAGGGAAAAGTGGGAAAAGGCATAAAAGGAGGAGATGGACCTACTGATCCTTAAAGACGCGCTACCTTCAGGACTGACAGCCAGGGAGGGGATCCCGGGGTCGGGTCACCAAGGCGGGAGTCCGAGGATTTTCTTGGCAGGGCAGAAATTTCGTTTCTCAAGCATCAGGACTAAAGGAGAGGTCAGCCGTGACCCCCCTGAGGGGTGAGGAGAGGGTTGCTGCGGTCAACAATTGAGCCCCAGAGCACGGCAAAGGCCGCACGAGTGAGCTTTAAGGGTTAAAATGGCATCAATGGGTGAACACTGCAGAGGAGACTCTGACCAGTCTGGACCAGCAGAGTGGGCCGACGTGGAATGGGCCACCTGTTCATCTAGTGAGCGCCCTGTCGCCAAAGCGTTCAGGAGAGGTGGGTGACCTCCTGGCGGGAATCGAGCACTAGATAGGGGTAGGACACCCCTACCCCACTAGGTCATGATAACTAATAACCTGAGGAGGTGGGTCCCAGCCTGAGCCCATTTCTCTCTAAGGCACGGAGAGGTTAAGGAGCTGCCCAAATTCACGTGGGCCAGAGATTTCTTTGGGCTGACCCCGACTGCAGAGCCCTTACGTTTAAGATTGTTGTAGCTACTCCCTCTGTGTGGCAGTCCCATTCTCAGCTCAGGGGTGTGGCCAGCCCTGAGAGGCTCCGATTCTGTTAGAAGACTTCCCGCATCCCAGAGCCCCTGGCCCCTGGCCACCCCCGCCCCCTGCGCCTCCCCCAAGCCCTCACCCTAGACCTCTGGCCGGGTGGGCCTCACTAGGAAAAGACGTGTTGGCATTCCCCGACTCAGGGCTGACCTCTGCTCTGTCCTCCTTTGCTCATCCCTGAAGCTCTGGGGACACTGTCCTCTGGCTGAAGACAGCGTGCCCCTCATGGCTGTGGGGTCCCCCCACCCAGACACCTTGCTGTCAAGTGGGGCTTCGGGAAGCCACAGCAGTTGATACCTTCCTGCCTGGGAACAACACCTCTCAGCAAACTGACAGGTAATTGGCCCCTAAATCCCCCGGGACACACTGGGAGGAGGGGGAAAAATTACGGTTGTGGAACCGAGTCTTAAAAATTATATCGCCTTTGCTGACAGCGTAATCACTCCTTTTTCGTGAGATTTAGTGCAGATCTCCAACCCTTAAACAGTCGAGGGTATTTTAAGAGCTCTTCCTTCTCTGTTCTCTCCTTCTCCTTGGCCCGTGGAGGCTGGATCGCTGGCACTTGCTGGCTTCCCAGCCGGGGGCCCCCATCCCATCAGCTGCAAAGTTCTAGAGAGGCAGTACCCCTTCTCCCAACAGTAAGGACAGGAGTCTGGGAACCCGGATTCTGGAAGCCGCATGTGGCTGTCTCTCCAGGAGTCAAGTCATCCTTCCTCCTGCCTCTGCGTCCACACACGAGGGTCCCTCTGTGATATCGACCTAGGACAGAAGATGCCGTCACCTCCTTAACGTCCCCTAAGCTCCCGGTAAGAGCTGACTGGGATCCGGGGCCTGTGAACAGGAGCACAGTCCTGCTTCG
>NW_011890717.1:3756-4075 GCF_000151845.1 Pteropus vampyrus
AAGCACCCCATATCCTCCTACCAGATTTATTTGCCGCTTACACCAGCCAGAACCCATTTGCTCACACCTAGAACCTGGACTGATGTACCCACCACGGGCCGGGCACTCGGCATTCCGCGAGATCTCCTTCAGTCGTCCCACGGGTCTTCGAAGAGGCAGCTTTAGCACCACGAAACTGAGGCTCGGATTGACTGAGTCATTTTGCCCAAGGTCACAGAACTTTTGGCGGAGCTAGGATTCAAACCCAAGTCTTAGTGACGCAAAGCCTGCATTCCTAGCTGCCCTTGATCCCTGGGCCGAGTAGTTCCTCGTCTTTATC
>NW_011890717.1:4125-4489 GCF_000151845.1 Pteropus vampyrus
CCACATGGCTTGGGACAGGGACAGCACGCATGGACAGTGCGTGAGCTTTCACTTCCAGAAGTGAAGGCAAATCCTCGGAAGAAGATTCCACAGCTGGAGGGGCCACGGGAACATGACCATGGCTTCCCTTGCGTGTGAAAGGGACCCGGGCCCCTTTCTCTCAGTGTCAAGGGATCAGGAGACTCCATGTGACATCTGCTCCTCTGTTCACTCTGCCCGGCCCCTGGCAGGCCCCCAGAGTCATCCTCCTTCCTCCCCGATACTCAGCACAAACGGTTCCAGATACAGGCTCGAATGCCGTTCTCAGGAGACGCTCATGACCCTGAAGAGGCTGGGGAGGGGCAGGGGCCGACCCTGTCCTCAG
>NW_011890717.1:4539-4858 GCF_000151845.1 Pteropus vampyrus
AAGCACCCCATATCCTCCTACCAGATTTATTTGCCGCTTACACCAGCCAGAACCCATTTGCTCACACCTAGAACCTGGACTGATGTACCCACCACAGGCCGGGCACTCGGCATTCCGCGAGATCTCCTTCAGTCTTCCCACGGGTCTTCGAAGAGGCAGCTTTAGCACCACGAAACTGAGGCTCAGATTGACTGAGTCATTTTGCCCAAGGTCACAGAACTTTCGGCGGAGCTAGGATTCAAACCCAAGTCTTAGTGACGCAAAGCCTGCATTCCTAGCTGCCCTTGATCCCTGGGCCGAGTAGTTCCTCGTCTTTATC
>NW_011890717.1:7008-8883 GCF_000151845.1 Pteropus vampyrus
GTCGACGGACGACTATACTCAAACGGAGAAGTCAGGGGGAGGAGGGGGAGAGGAGGGGGGAGGGGGAGGGAAGGGGCTGGTGAGATGGAGAGGGGAGGCCGGCACCGCCGTTGACGCTGTTGACGCTGTTGCGCGTGGGCCAAAGGACTTTAGGACGGGGTTGCTGCAGAGCTGTGCGCGGAGCTTCAAGCCCTCCCAAATCCCAAAGGCTCTGACAAGTCGGAGGAGCGGGCAGGGGTGGCTTCAGTTTATCAGTGAGAACCAAGAAAGGGCCTGCCCGCCACATGGCTTGGGACAGGGACAGCACGCATGGACAGTGCGTGAGCTTTCACTTCCAGAAGTGAAAGCGAATCCTCGGAAGAAGATTCCACAGCTGGAGGGGCCACGAGAACATGACCATGGCCTCCCTTGCGTGTGAAAGGGACCCGGGCCCCTTTCTCTCAGTGTCAAGGGACCAGGAGACTCCATGTGACATCTGCTCCTCTGTTCACTCTGCCCGGCCCCTGGCAGGCCCCCAGATTCATCCCCCTTCCTCCCCGATACTCAGGGCAAACGGTTCCAGATACAGGCTCGAATGCCGTTCTCAGGAGACGCTCATGACCCTGAAGAGGCTGGGGAGGGGCAGGGGCCGACCCTGTCCTCAGAGAACCAGCCACCTGGGGTTCCTGACCCCTGGGACCCCTCCCTGCCTCTAAGCTCACAGCCCTGCGTGAGGCAGCCAAGCAGACGACATGAGTCTCAGAGGAAGAGCCTGTTCGGGATTCTGCTAACGGAGGACGATCCCGACTTCACGACCACTTCCAGATTACGAACCGATCAGTTATTAGTGAAATTTGTCCAATTAGTCAAAGAGAGCCAGGCTCTGGTCAGGCAGGAGTCTGTCCTGGGGACGTGGCGTTCTTCGGTCCAGGCCAGGGACTGTTGGTAGGAAGGCCGGAGACCCCCACCCCAGCCCCCCGCCCGCCCCCACTCCCGGACCCGCGGCTCCACATGGCTCACAAAGGCCCCTCCTCCCCCCGTTTCTTCACTGCTCGGCCTTCTCTGCAAACTCCAGAGCTCTGGTGCCAGGTGCTCAGGCTCACGTCCCACCACGTGCCCCTGGGTTTTCTCGGGCAGGTTATTTAACATCTTTATCCCTGTGTTCTCAGCCATAAAATGGGACAAGAAGACTCCCTGCCCCCTAGACCTATGGAGAGGAGTAAACAAATCCATTTCTGAAAAGCGCTTGGGATAACACCCGGGCCTTGAGTGGCAGCCCGGTAAGCATGAGGCACTGTGATTCAGATACCACTGCCACAAACAAGGCCAGGCTGCTGGCCAGGAATGTGTTGTCGTTTCTGGTACTGTCACCCCTGACTCGCTGTGGGGCACAGGCTGGGCCTCAGGTTCCCGTCCTATATCTTGGCGGCATCGTGACCACGAGTTAGAGCTGAGCATGAAAGAGCTTCGATTTCTCCTCTACTCCTCATCCTCCGGGAAGGAATCCCTGCGGCAGAAAACGCAGGAGGGACGGGGTGCGGGGGGGACTCTGTCGCATCCCAGCCTAGGCAGGGGACACTTTCTTCCACCCTCCATGTAAACAGATTTTTTTCTGTCTTTCACAGCCTTTACGGAACTTCCGAATTCGTCAGAGTTCTGGTTACAAACAAGAGAAACCTATGCTAAGGAATGTTCTGGAAGGATGTTGGGGCTCCCAGCACCAACAGGAGGATGAAGAGAAAGCTCGGGATGTAGGAAACGAGGGGCCCCTGGAAGCAGGCAGCAGAATTTTTATGGCTGAGACACCTCAGCCACCATCGTCACTAGACACAGTTACTGCCCCAAGAGTCCACCGCAAACAACTTCTAGCTGTCCCTAAGTTTTTTCATTATGCAC
>NW_011890718.1:0-422 GCF_000151845.1 Pteropus vampyrus
GCCTGTGAGGGGATGTGAACTATCGTGGCCAGAGGACGGACTATGGTGGACGCTGCAAAACAGCCTCCGAAGGGCCGTGCCTTTCTGTGTTCACATCCCTTGCAGCGCGACCTTGCCACTCTCCTCTAAAGAGATGGGGTCCGTTCCTCTAAGTGACCTTGTGACTTCCTTTGACTAACTTTCTTTGGGCAGGAGGCAGGCGAAGGAGGTGGAAGAATGTGGTGGGAGTGACATTACTTGAGATCCAGAGCTCAGATCTGCATAGGTGCCATAGCTTCCACAGTCACCCTGTGAGCACCAGGTGCATGAGGGTGCCTGGAGTGAAACACTAGAGAGGTGCCTGGCCATCCCAGCTGTCCCAGCCGAGACCAGCCTCAGCCCACCTGCCAGCCGAGTAAGCCCAAGGAAAGATGACAGAATAA
>NW_011890718.1:2743-3131 GCF_000151845.1 Pteropus vampyrus
TCGGGCGGCTGCCCAGGACCCCCGAGACAGCCTGCCAGCGAACGAGCAGAGCCCGGGGACGTCCAGGGGCACCCTGGCTTGAGGGCGGATAAAAGAGGGGGCGACAAAAGCCTACAGCACCCGGTATTCCCAGGCGGTCTCCCATCCAAGTACTGACCAGGCCCGAACCTGCTTAGCTTCCGAGATCAGACGAGATCGGGAGCGTTCAGGGTGGTATGGCCGTAGACGGGAGAAGCTGTCGCCTGGCGCCCCAAGAGCTGGAGCCTGACCTCCCGGTTGCCAGAGACGTCAGCGCCTGCACCGCACCTCCTCGGGGATTTGCCGGGGTTCCGCGGGTGAGGCGGAGGCGAGCGAGCGCCAGCCTCGCTAAGACACCGCGGGCCTTGGC
>NW_011890718.1:4139-4464 GCF_000151845.1 Pteropus vampyrus
GGTTGCCAGAGACGTCCGCGCCTGCACCGCACCTCCTCGGGGATTTGCAGGGGTTCCGCGGGTGAGGCGGAGGCAAGCGAGCGCCAGCCTCGCTAAGACACCGCGGGCCTTGGCGGGTTCCCAGCCTTGCGGAGGTCTGGGTGGGCGCTCTCGCATCCTGCGACTGCCCAGGCCCCAGGCAGCCCTTCTCCCCAGTCTTGGCCGCTTGGCAGGACGCCGGCCCGGGCGTGGCCCGCCATCCTCTCGGCCACCTGCGCTCCTAGGCACCTGCGGCCGGCTAAGTCTGGGCTCCGGCGCTGACCCAGACGCACTCCTCACCTGCGCT
>NW_011890718.1:4514-4793 GCF_000151845.1 Pteropus vampyrus
GGCTCCGGCGCTGACCCAGACGCACTCCTCACCTGCGCTGCGGCCCCCGAGCCGTGCCCGACCTGCCCAAACGCACACAGAACCCCCGGCCACACCCCGAAACATCGCTTCGGACGGACGCAGCCCTCGCCCTGCACCGGGACCAGGGACCCGCCCAGTCCGCTGCCCCCTCGCCTTCACATCGACACTCTCCATCAAGAGAGACAGAGGGACAAAGAAACCAGAGACAGAGCGAGTGACAGTGAGGGAAGGAGAAAGGAGGACACAGGTTCCCAGGGC
>NW_011890718.1:5743-6287 GCF_000151845.1 Pteropus vampyrus
CGGCTAAGTCTGGGCTCCGGCGCTGACCCAGACGCACTCCTCACCTGCGCTCCCGCCCCCCAGCCGTGCCCGACCTGCCCAAACGCACACAGAACTCCCGGCCACACCCCGAAACATCGCTTCGGACGGACGCAGCCCTCGCCCTGCACCGGGACCAGGGACCCGCCCAGTCCGCGGCCCCCTTGCCTTCACATCGACACTCTCCATCAAGAGAGACAGAGGGACAAAGAAACCAGAGACAGAGCGAGTGACAGCGAGGGAAGGAGAAAGGAGGACACAGGTTCCCAGGGCAGGAGTCCCAATGAGAGCCACGAAGGAGGGGACCGGGACGGGGTCGCCGAGGAAGGGGAGGGCCGCGGGAGCTGGCTGAGGTCAGACACAGAGAGACAGTGAGGAGGAAAGGGACCGAGACGGAGAGAGAGACGAGAGAAGAGAGGCCGTGCCTGCCCACAGAGAGCGGGACGGGACACGCAGACGAGCGCACCGACGCACAGAGCCGGACCCCAACTGTGACCCCGAGAGCCTGCGGCCGCCCTGAAGAGGC
>NW_011890719.1:0-1433 GCF_000151845.1 Pteropus vampyrus
CCGAATTAAATCTAGACGTTATCCTTTACGCAGCAATACAAATAAACAAAGCCAGCCACACAGATGTTAAAGACCGCTGCCCCTGCTTCGGGACACGACATTTATAACGGGACAGGTAGGGGATTTGCCGAAAGCCACACAGATACAAACTGCTGGAGGTCCCTCTCTCGAGTCAATATAGCCGAGGTAGCCAAAGCGGATGGAAGAAAGGAAGACCTTACAATGCAGTTGATAAAATGAGGTATCTACTGATATTTTAGCAACTGAAATTAGAAATCGAGGACTACCTGAAAACGACTGAAGAACGTAATAGAAGGAAGTAAGATTCTAGCATCTATCGACGTGGGACCAGAAAGCATGGCGCTTGCAGAAGCCGAGCGGTGGAGTTTGGCCGAGGGGATGGGGTACACCTAGAAGAACAGCCGGGAGATCAGCCTCGCCACCCCGGCTGAGGAGTCAGCCTCAGAAGCTCTACGGAGAGGACACCGGACCTTGTACCTGAAGAGGCCTAATGAAAGGTGTAGTTTCTTTTCTCTCTCATTCCATTATGCGCATTTACCCTTCTCGGCAAATGTTCTTGTGATTTGTACATATTTTGAGCTAAAGAAGCCTTGAGTATTGTTCAAAACAGATATTTCATCTGCTAGAAATGAAATTTGGGACCACTGCAGTCAAAATTCTGGTAATGTTGGCTGCGGGCGTCCGGGATCCCGAGGGAGGGGCAAGCAGAGCCGGGAGAAGCAGAACGGAAGGTGACGTTTAGAATGAGTGCCGCCCCCGGACCCAACGTCGGCTCCAGCAATTCCCAGGACACTGCTTTCAACTACGGCCATTCGTGCATCGGCCACGCCTCCCGCGGTGCTGCAGGTCGGCATCCAGAGGACGGTCGGGGCCCCCGGTCACCTCGCCAGCAGCTCAGCATCCAGAGGACGGTCGGGTCCCCCGGTCACCTCGCCAGGGCCCGGCGAGGTCTCTTCAGGGATTCTGGCCAGCGGCACTGCCCTTGGATCTTTCTGATGGACAGGTAGCAAACTCACGTTGTGTTACTCTGTCCTGGGAATAGAGAGGAAGGGTCTTGAGGGCAGCGAACCGCTGTGTGTGAGGCTGAGCGGACGGACGCGTGGCATTCCGCATCGGCCGGAACCCACAAAGGAAACTTGCCATAAGAGGAGAAACTGCGGCAGAGGGTCCAGAGGGTGCATAGGGACTCTGAGAACGATCTACCTGACTCTCCAGAAAACGGAAACTGCTCTAAAATGTAGCCTGTTATTTTTTTTAAAAGGCAGTGAAATAATGGTATAACAATACCAAGAGACAGACAGGTAAATAGAATTCACTAAAGAGGACATGAATACGGGTATGGCAAAGATGACTTTTAAATTTACAACATACGTAACATTAATAGAAATGGCTTAATGTAAAAAAAAAAAAAA
>NW_011890719.1:6018-9263 GCF_000151845.1 Pteropus vampyrus
AATCTCTCTGTCTATCCATTTGCAGCTATTCTAAGCACTGACTTCTTTTGATTGGTGTGAACTGTTCATTTTAATAATAAAAAAAAGTCTGCCTCAAACAAATCAAACTCTGAGCTTGTTACTAAAAAAAAGTGGCATAAACGAAGAGTAGCTAAATTAGTTAAAAGATCTTGATTAAATACTTCAAACTCAAAGAAAGGAAATCCATTTGGAAGATTTAAAAATGAAAGCATTTATTATCAGAAAGATTTTGAGAGAAGAAAAGGGGTCCAAAGAGACAAAGAAATGAGAATAGGAGGGTGGGGGAGGGAAGGAGGCCGTGAACATGCCGGCTTTAAACTTCTTGCCAGACACCTTAATCTGTCTCATGCTCTTCCCCGGTGCCCTGTCACCCACAGAATGACTGCAGCCTCCAGGGTGCAGCACACGGCGACTTTTCTGATTAGGTTGTCCTGAACCCTCTCAACACGATTCCTCATAATCTCCCGAGCGTCTCCCCTGCTGGCTGCGGACCTCGCCCAGCCTTCCCCGCGTCTCGAGTCACGCCCGGCACAGTCACTGGACAGTGCACGTGCTCAGCGTCCGCATCTATCCAAACGAACGGACCCCTAGCAATCATTGCATTTAGAAGCTGATAGTTTGCGAAGGACACACAGCACAGAAAAATTCGGGATGTGAAGGCGGCACTTACATCCCGGAGCGGGAACAGGAGGGAAGGCTGCGAACGAAGAGCTGACCAGACACCCCACCCCGCACCCGTGCGGAGCGGGCGGGCGTGGCCTGCGGGTCCGCTCCTCCCCGCGCAGCCCTCCATCTCCGTCCTCCTGGGCGTCTACGTGATGGAGACGTCAAAGCAGACACAGCAGTGAGGACGAGAGAGCAGGTGCAGCACGAGGCTGAAGACGGGGTTGCGGGGGGCGGAGGAGGTCACCACGTAGAGGGAGCCCTCCCCCCCGCCAAGCTCCTTCCCTGGCTCACAGCACAGGGCGCTGGAGAGCTCGGCTCTTGAGGCTGGGTGAGCCCAGGAAAGAGGCCTGGGTCCGAGGATTCAGTCGCACCCGTCCCGAGCGCAGTCACCTGAGCAAAGCTTTCCAGTGACCAGGAGCTCGTGAGCCCCGCTGTTGGCCTTTGCACTCGACCAAGAACAGCAGCGACCCGGGAGGGCCCTCGGACAGGAAGGACGAGGAAAAACTAACGCAACACGGTGAACGGAAGGAACTGCAGACGATGCATTCAACATCTTCGAAGAGGTAGTACATCGATGAGAGAGAACAGAATACTGTTCAACGCGAACAGAACAGAGCGCTTACAAATTAAAACTTTAACGTAAAATTAAAAACACAATAAAAGGGCTAGAAACTAAGCTTGAGGAAATCTCCCGGAAATTGATATAAAAAAATGTAGAAAATAGGAAAGAGGAGAAGGTGAGAAATTAAGAGGATTCATCTAGGAAATCAAACGTCCCAATAATAGGAGTTCCAGAAAGCACACGCAGAGTATTTAATAACTGTCACATAATTAAAGAGATGTCTCTGAACCAGAGAACTTCCCCCCCTGCTGAAGGATGTGGGGGCTGGGCAACAGCTTCCCACCCCCACAGCCCACCCAGGTCCTAACCCTGGGAACCTATGAAAGTTAAATGGTTAAAAAACATCTTCGAAGATGTGACTAAGTATTTTGAAATAGGGAGGTTACCCACGTGGGCCCTAAAGGCAAAGACTGGTATATTTTGTTTATAAGAGGGAGGAAGAAGGTCACCTGCCTCACACGGAAGAGGAGGCACTGTGACAGCAGAGGCAGAGCCAGAGTGATGCCGCCACCAGCCGAGGACCTCCCGGAGCCACCAGGAGCTGGAAGAGGCAGGCACCGGTCCTCCCGCGGAAGCTGTTGGAGGCAGCCGGCCCTGCCAGCCCCCCGGGCTCAGCCCAGTGAGACTGGTGTCAGACTCCTGGCCCCTGCACCTTTGTGTTAAGCCATCCAGGCTGCAGTGATTGTTGCAGTGACAAGAAATGGAAAAAAGTGACCTACTTAATAAATGACACACACACACACACACACACATACACCTGCAGCAAAAACATCATGGCGAAATTTCAAAATATCAAGAATAAAGATGAGAGACTAAAAGCTTTCAGAGAGAGGAAACACATCTTCCAAGGAACAGGACCCCAGTAAGAGTCGTGATAGTGGTTCCTACGCCTGGACGCAGCCATGTCCACAGAATCTGACAGTCCGAGGTCGGAAGGTCTCAGAAGCCCGTCTCAGTGACGATGACACAGGGGATCAATACATTTCCCGTGCATGCTGACACTGAGTGAGAGCCTAGACACCTTTTCAAAAAAATCATTGCTAGGAACATAGGAAAAAATCGATTATTTTAAGATATGTAAACATACGGTATGATGCCTCGACCCGCATTTTTCATAGCTGAACTCAATGAGAAGTTTTCAATTTAAAAATAGAATAAATACATATTATTTAGAAAGCCGAAGCTGTAAACCAGGAGAAATAACTAAAAGAGTCTGAAGTCGTTGATTCCGGGGCCTAGAGAGGGGTGCGACAGGGGTTTACAGTTTTTCCCTAAGCTCTGATCTGTTGAAACCACATACACTTGTTACTATGATTTTAAAAAAAGAAAGAGAAAAAGAAAAGAAAGGAAAGAAAAAAAAAAAAAAAGAAAGAAAGAGAACAGAAAAAAAATCATGGCTGCCTGTGTACAAACGTCCTTCTGTGAGTCCTAACCCAGTTCCCGCTATGCCGGTCACCCTGCTGCGTATTTCCATACCTGTATCCTGCTAGTTCCTCTCCACTCTATTAAACGTAGTTCACACATGCCTTTAAGACGAAGAGCGACTGGGCCGCGTGCCCGGAGGCCCGCGGATCACGACCTCCTCAGGTGATGCGCTCGCTCTGTCCGTCCAGGGTCCTCTGCGTGGGCTCCGTTTAGCCAGAATTCCTTCTCTCACTCCTGGTGGCACGTTCTCCTCAGATCAGTGCTCACCTTCCCCGCCCCGCATCGTTCGGACAAAGGACCTCTGCAGAATGCAGCTCCATCAGGACGGCCCGCGCTCTTAAGGATGCTCTGCAGGCCGCGGACTCAGCCCCCACCTTCCATCTGTCCGGACTGGTCCTGAGCTGGCCGGACCCTGAGACACGCCTGGGCGAGGCTGATTCCCGCCTGGTGTGCGTTCAGGGGAAAGAGACACGTGTGCCCTGCAGTCGTCTGCCCCGCCCAGCACACACAC
>NW_011890719.1:10453-11146 GCF_000151845.1 Pteropus vampyrus
GCCTGGGCGAGGCTGATTCCCGCCTGGTGTGCGTTCAGGGGAAAGAGACACGTGTGCCCTGCAGTCGTCTGCCCCGCCCAGCACACACACCAGGGGTGGGACCCACGATCTTTACTCTCCTTTACTCTCGAGAGGCCCAGGGGAAAGAGACACGTGTGCCCTGCAGTCGTCTGCCCCGCCCAGCACACACACCAGGTGTGGGACCCACGATCTTTACTCTCCTTTACTCTCGAGAGGCCCAGGGACGGAAAGCAGGTCTCCACTCAACTAGTAAAAGCAAGTTTCAGAAACTTAAGTAGCGGAGCCCAGAGGAAGGGACAAACACCTTGCACTGAAATGTCAGAAGACGCCCCTTGGAGATGGTGGCATTTTGTCCGGGCTGTCCTGGGCTGGAAATTCCAGCCACACCCCCGCCGTGTGGAACGTCTGGGTCCCTCCTAACCGGACGCCCTCCCCGCCAGCGGCAGGCCTGGCAGCTCGGGCCCTCCCCACATACCTGTCCTGACGCCACGGCTCTGCTGCTCAGAGCCCCATTTCCCTGTCAGGGGTCTGAGCCTCAACAGAGTTTAAAGTTTGTCTCGATCGAAGACTGTAGAGTGCTTGGCATATTTGGGTACCAATTAAAAATACTTGCCAAGTGGAAGAGGAAACGCATTCACGCGTCGGCTCTTCAGCTCACCTCCTGTCGGAGTC
>NW_011890719.1:11959-12875 GCF_000151845.1 Pteropus vampyrus
TTGTATCTATGGATGCACTTTTATCTTGGATGTAACTAGAATGCAACCGAGATTTGAGATTTGACATTGTAAAGGGCAGACTGTCACTTCCACTTGGGCCTCTACTACTTAACCTCTCTCTCAGGGCCGCGCAGAATGCACGAGGCTCCGGCCGAGCCCAGCCTGGTCGTCTCTCCGCATGAATGCATTCGGTCTGGGACTAGGGGTGGGGACTGAGACTCAGCACTCTCTCCCTCTCTCCGTCCCTCTCTGTCTCTGTCTCTGTCTCTCTCTCTCTCTCTCTGTCTCTCTCTCTCACACACATACACACACACACACACACACACACACACACACACACGCTCACACGCGCACAGCCAGGCCCTTAATAATCTCGGAGCACCTCTCGTGCCTTGGCGTCTTTGCAGACCTTTCACGAATGTTATGTCGTTGGAGCCTCACAGCCGCTCTGCGAGGACACTTTGGAGGCTGTGAGAGCCTCAATGTCGAACAAGGAGCCCCGGTCAGAGAGCAAGCAAGTTATTCCGCATGCGCGGCAAACGAACCACGCCTCGACCTTCCGGCTCCCGGCCCTGTGTCTTTCACCCCCAAATGCTTCTAAGTGATCGTAATCCACGGACCACGGCTGCAGCAGTGATTTGATACAGTATTAACGCCAGGAGAAGCGGTTGCCTCAGAGACATATGAATAGCAGAAGTAGCGTAAAAAGTAGACTCGTATTAGCAGTGACGGCAGCGGAAGTAGTAACAGTTCACGGTGACGGCAGCTTAAGAACCAGCAGCAGCGTGAGGGCGACGGCCCCTAAATTGTTGAGAGGAGTATGAACAGCAGCATTTGCGGCGGATGCATCTACATAGACAAGCTCCACAGAGGTAACGAAGCCATTGGAAGCACGCACTGCGGAGCACGACTCCGG
>NW_011890720.1:0-300 GCF_000151845.1 Pteropus vampyrus
GAACTCCCAGGGGAGGGGCGGGTGGCGCATTGTCCCGGCCTCTCCACCTTGATGGGCTGATGGGGGCTCTATCGGGCTCCGGCCTAGAGGACGTCACCACCGTTAAACCAGCCATGCGGGAAATGCTAAAGGTCTTCTTTAAGAGGAACAGGACTGGCCATAGCCAGAAATACGAAAATACGAGAATGGGAAAAATCTCACGAGCCAAATATTCAATAAATACAGCAAGTCAGACATTTCAAAAGCTACTAGGAAGGTTAAAAGGAAAAAGCATCGAACTCAACTCGAATTCCGTAAGCA
>NW_011890720.1:401-811 GCF_000151845.1 Pteropus vampyrus
ACGTAAGAGTCCTCGAACCCGGCTGCACGGTGGGATTACCCAGGAGACAGGCTGAGGTCCCGCTACTTCCCCAACTCGGGCCTCCGCCGCCGGCGGTGATCAGGCTTTTGTATTAAGGCTGCTATTTCCTCCTGCCACGGTGCCTCCAGGCTCTTTCTCAGGACATTAACCTTCACGGCCCTCCTCTGCCACTGTCCCCCTCCAGTGGTATTTCTGACTCCACTCAGGAGACCTGGGGATGTAGCAGCTGCAGCAGCAGTAACTGGGCAGTTGACACTCCGGACCCCTGGACAGCTGCCCTTAGCCGCTGGGACTGGGGGCCTTTGGTTCAGTCCCCTAGATTGGAAACCCAGAGAAAGGCAGGGAGGGGGGCAGAGAGCTGTGCCCTCGTCTCCAACTACACAAAGACG
>NW_011890720.1:861-1341 GCF_000151845.1 Pteropus vampyrus
AAGTCAGACATTTCAAAAGCTACTAGGAAGGTTAAAAGGAAAAAGCATCGAACTCAACTCGAATTCCGTAAGCAGTTAGGAGACACACAACATGACCTGAAATAACACATCGGTCACACAAAGGGGGTAGAAATGTCCTTACAGAATGTATTCGACCTCTCATGTCCCTCTGTCAGCGGCAAGGAGCAGGGGCAGAGGAGACTGTCGGATGAGATTTGGTGGCTGGGGTGGGGGAGAGGAGCTAGGTGCTGAGCAGGTCCCTGTGCTCAGCTGAACCTGGGCCTCTGGCAAACTCTTCTCCCCGTGGCCCAGGGCCCCAGCCAGACCCGGGCAGAGAGACAGCTGGTGTGGCCCCAGGTCCCTGTGTACCCCTACCCCACCCCCCCCCGCAGACCCGCAGACCCGCATGCCTGCCTCTTGCCCAAGCCATCCCTCTGCCCACCGGAGCATTCTCCCAGACCCCCACGGTGCCCCTTGTGA
>NW_011890720.1:1391-2081 GCF_000151845.1 Pteropus vampyrus
ACGTAAGAGTCCTCGAACCCGGCTGCACGGTGGGATTACCCAGGAGACAGGCTGAGGTCCCGCTACTTCCCCAACTCGGGCCTCCGCCGCCGGCGCAGATGCGCCCTAGCCGGGTCCCGCGGTGATCATTCTGTATTAGGCTATTTCCTCCTGCCACGGTGCCTCCAGGCTCTTTCTCAGGACATTAACCTTTACGGCCCTCCTCTGCCACTGTCCCCCTCCAGTGGTATTTCTGACTCCACTCAGGAGACCTGGGGATGTAGCAGCTGCAGCAGCGGTAACTGGGCAGTTGACACTCCGGACCCCTGGACAGCTGCCCTTAGCCGCTGGGACTGGGGGCCTTTGGTTGGGTTCCTAGATTGGAAACCCAGAGAAAGGCAGGGAGGGGGGCAGAGAGCTGTGCCCTCGTCTCCAACTACACAAAGACGACCTGCGTGAACTGGCTCAAGAGCATTTACAACAAGTGAATAAGTCAGTCCACATTAGGACACCACTCTATCTAAGAGTTACAGTGACTGAGTGCCTACTGGGTACCAGAGGTGACACAGGCGTCCTCTCTGCTTCTCTCTGAAACCTGCAGGGAGGTGTCACTGAGAAAAGCCCCGGCACAGATTCTTTCACCAGGTACAGGTGAGGTGATGCTGTGCTGGTAAACAGCCCCAAACAGCCCCAAACAGCCCCAAACAGCCC
>NW_011890720.1:6312-7792 GCF_000151845.1 Pteropus vampyrus
CGGTGCCGACGAACCCGGGCCTTTGGCAGGGTATGTGCGCATGCGCGTGCGGTCTCGGCCCTCCAAACCCACCGCCCACCTGCAACCGGGCAATTTAGTTCTTTCTCCTGTTCCCACCCAGCTGGGCACCCTTTCCATTCACTCCCCAGGTCGGCCACAGGCGCCGCGCTCAAGACTCCCCTGCCCCGCCCACCTCGGCCTGTGCACGTGGCCCAGCCCAGGGCCCACCGACACACACCTGCTCCTACTTGCTGGAAGACACGTGAAAGTACTAAATGTGGTCATCTGAAGGGACGGAGGGAACACAATGGACAAGAAAGGGATTGGCGGTGTTTTGGAAATGTCTTTTTATATTATGTTGACATCTGAGCTATGTAAATACAATATAGCATCTATTTTTAAAACTACATTAAGAAAACTGCAAGTGACTGACATTCTGAGGCCACAGGTACTGATTGCAGGACAGGGCGAACTCCCTCAGGGGAACTCAAGCCCTGCACCAAGAGAGCCTTTGCTGAGTGCAAGAATTCAGGGCTCGAGTTAAAAGGAAAGTTTATCAGAGAAGGGGAAAAGCGAAGACAAGACAACGCAAAGACAAAAAGCCAAGACAAGAAAAAAGCCTCGGGTTCAATTTATTCTTAGTCGTTTCCATGAATTACCATTTAGAGACTTTGTTTGCCCATGGCATACAGTGAGGAAAGGTGACAAGCAGTGTGCAAGGCCCGGCCATTCCTGGCCTTTGATCCGTAAGTTCCCCCCGCCTTTATCCGCAGGGAATGGATGACTCTATCTTGTGTAGGGCGCCCCATGAGGGCTCTGCTTTTCCTTCCTGGTGTGGGAAACGGGCCGCTGGCATCTCAGCAGTAACAGTCCTTTGTTCTGCGGGTTCCTCCTGGTCTGGCTGCTGGGCTGATCAGCACAGCAGTCTCCGAACACAGCCTGATTTAGCTCTGCGCTGCTCCCGCCTCCTCCTCCATTAGGAGGTGGACTGGGACTGAAGTGTCTCGGTGGTGATGACGATGTTGGTGAAGGCACCGGTGGGGCTGGGCTGGTGACAAGGACGGTCGTGTGGCAGCGACAGGGTGGACTGTGCTGAACAGGCTCACAGAACACAGCGGGGATGAGGGCCGAGACTGAGGAGTGAGGGCAGCAGCAGTGCAGGACCGAGGACTGTGACGGTGGTGGTGACAGTGTCATGACGGTCAGACATGTGGCACTAGTGCTGTGGCGACGCTGGCATGTGTTGACAGCAGTGCCGCCGGCGATGGTCATCATTGTGGTCACACTGTAACCAGGACAGTGGGCCGGAGGCAGTGACGGGGAGCATCGTGAGCAGGGATGGTCACGATAGGACGGTGGACGCTGTGACATGGTGCGTGGAGGAAGGTAAGGGGAGACGGAGAAGGGACAGGAGGGGAGGACCCAGAGCACAGACGTCAGCAGCTGTGAAGGCACAGGCTGCCCTCCCCTGGGGTCTGTC
>NW_011890721.1:0-2081 GCF_000151845.1 Pteropus vampyrus
TACGCGAACACTGCGATGCAGACTTTCTCTTCCCCTAAGAGTTTTTTTAGGACCACTGTGATATTTCTGTATCTTTGGATAAAGACGATGCTGCCGAAGGTTTTCAGTTGTCGAGTGAGGTCAGTGAATGAAATCGAGATGAGTAGCGTAGGTGAGGCTGGTTTGGGAAGGTGAGCGCTAACAGAGCATCTCTTTGTGAATAGGTAGCGTGTTTTACGCTGCTCCCCCACCCCCCGCCGGCTCGTGCGAACAGGCCCCGTTCTTTCCGCAGCTGGTGAACTCGGGCGAGGACGTCCTCGTGTTCTACAACGACAGAGCCTCTTTCCAGACCCTGATCCAGATGATGCGCTCGGAGCGGGACCGGATGGATGAGAACAGCCCGCTCATGTACCACATCCACCTGGTCGAGCTCCTGGCCGTGTGCACGGAGGGCAAGAACGTGTACACCGAGATCAAGTGCAACTCCCTGCTGCCGCTGGACGACATCGTCCGCGTGGTGACCCACGAGGACTGCATCCCCGAGGTGGGCGAGGCCGGGCCAGGGCGCGCCCTCCCCGTGTCCCTCCGTGTGGCCCTGTGGGCTGTCCCGACGGGACCGCCCAGGTTGGGGATGGGCGGCTCCTTTCGTTGCGAGTTTCGGTGGGATTTTGTGCAGGAGGGGTGTGGGGCTGTTTGTCTTTCCTTCCGTCTCCTTGAGAAGGGTGTGAGCAGCTGCTTCTGCTCCGCGGGTTCAGCCTGTCGAGCAGAGGATTTGACTCGCAGGGACTCAGCTGAGTGAAGAGCGGGTTGAGATATGGTTCGTAGGAATCCAAGACCTGGTCTGTAAGTTTATTCTTTAGAACGAAAACTCATATTGCAAAAATAACGAACGACATAAAACAAGGAACGACAGGTAACCTATAAGAAAATGAAAATGATCAGGAATTCCAGCAGCCACGATAAATGCCTGTCAGGGTTTGGGAGCCATTCCCTCCAGGCTTGCTTTTTCCCTGTTCATACATATTGGCTGCTAAGACGACAAAATGCGTCCTATGTTATCCTCGTATGCTTTGAAATGTATACCCGTAGTTCATATTTTAAACTTAATATGTGCTCATATATAGCATACGTAGTATGTATTAAGTATGTATGGTATTATGTTTTTAGATTAATTTTTGAGAAGTTAATACATTTTGAAAAGTTCAAATAGCAAAGATTATAAAGCAGCGGTCCCCAACCTTTGTGGCGCCAGGGACAGGGGCTCCTATGAGCATCTAATGCCTGATCATCCGAGGCGGAGCTGAGGCGGAGATGCCGGCGCTGGGGAGCGGCTGCAGATACAGATGGAGCTTAGCTCGCTCGCCCACCGCTCACCTCCTGCTGTGCAGCCCGGCTCCTAACAGGCCACAGACCGGTACCGGGCCTCAGCCCAGGGGTTGGGGGCCCCTGATGCAAAGGAGTAGACTATGAAAAAATCTCCTAATCTGACCCCGCTCACTCCACAAAAAATCATTTCTTATGTTTTTGTATATCCTTCCAGAGTTTTGCTTAAAAACAATTATGTATACTCTACTCCCCACCCCCCCTTTTTTTTAACACAAAAGGTAATATTCTGGGCGTGCTTTTCTCCTTTTCATATCAGTCCGTAAAGAGAGTCCACGTTCTTTTGTTTTTATAGTTATGTGAAGGTTCGTTTTATGGCTGTACCGTTACTGTCCTCTGAGAAGGTCCACCCTACTTTTGAGGACATAGTGAGTTAATAATCAGAACAAGAAAGTGACGAGCTCACATCTGTCTCACAGTCTTTCCCACACAGTACGCCATCGAACTTTGGGATTCTCATATATCTGATAGACGAAAATGATATTTTGACATAGTTTTAATTTGCATTGCTCTTATTGTCGAAGAGAGAGGTATGATATTAGCTTTTTTTCTATTTTTTACCCATTTTTGTTTGAAAGACAACGTAAGTACGGAAAGGCACGTGAATCCTTCCTAAGGACAATTATGGTGAGAACAGCCATGTAACCAGCACCAGGTCAGGAAAGAGGACAAGACCCCCCTCCACCTCCCCCGCATCCCTTCCCCGTCCCCTGCCTCCC
>NW_011890721.1:3456-3802 GCF_000151845.1 Pteropus vampyrus
CCTCCCCCGCATCCCTTCCCCGTCCCCTGCCTCCCCCAGAGGTGTCCCTGCTGAAGGTAGCCGTGAGCGACGCGCATGTTGCTTTTCTTTGTATGTCCCCAAACAACACAGTTTAGTTCTGCCAGTTTTCGAACGTCCCTTATTATTTTGTGCCTTTTAAGGTTCAGCCTCGTGTTAAGACCCCTCTATCCTGCGTGCAGCTGTGTGATTTCCTTTGCACAGAGCGTCCCTCCGCATCCTCATCCCATGCCGGACGCTCCCGTGTTTCTGTTGACGCTCATTCCAGCCGTTCCCAGTGTTCGGCTCTTAGGAGCCAAGCGGAGCAGCTGGTGATAACGGGCCCCGA
>NW_011890721.1:4627-6775 GCF_000151845.1 Pteropus vampyrus
TCATTTCACCTCGCTCATCCGCGCCACAAGGAGGCCGATGTGGCTCTCGTCCCTTCGCACGCCTGATCCCTTCCTACCCTTCGCTCGTGGAGCAGGGTTTACTCATCAAGCTTCGGGGAACATGGGTTGTTTCTGGTTTACATTCCATCCTTCATGGATCGGTCTGTGAACGATCACCTGGGACGTATTAAAGTCGAATTTATAATGGTTTCTTTTCCTCAACAATGCGTCTCTCCTTCCTGAGCTGGACCTTTCTCCCGCGGGCCGGTGTGGAGGGATCTGCAAAGCCTTCTCTGTCCATCTGTTTTCATGACCTACAGTGGGGCGGCAGGGGGCGGGGGTGGTCAGTGCTCTTGGTTCGGTTTTGTGCTGAGCTTAACATTCCGTCTAAAGCCGAAGCCCCCTGCTCAGCAAGGAGCTCTGAGGATTAACATGAGTTTCGTGGTGGTGGAGTTGGGGGAGGGAGAGAAGCATTAAGGTTCTTCAGAAAATAATTGTGAAATGAATCCCAATTTCAGAAACATTGTGATGTTAAAAGGGAAAAAAAAGGTGTGTTTCCTGATGCTGTCCCTTCAGGGGAGAGTGATGACCCGCAGGCCTTTCCCCCCCCTCCCCCGCCCGCTCCCGCACCTTGGTCAAGGGCAAGCGGCAGGACCGGTCACAGCTGACATGCAGGCCCCGCTGTGACGTCTGACGCTGCTCATTGCCCCCAGGCCTGTAACAACACCAGTGACCGGAAGCATGCCGACTCGGTTTTGGAGAAGTACGTGACAGAGATTGTCATGAGCATCGTGACCACGTTCTTCAGCTCTCCTTTCTCAGACCAGAGTACGACTTTGCAGGTGAGACACACGCGCCTGGGGCCGGAGTCCGCGATGGGCCTGGCCAGCTGCACAGAGCACTGGGCCCAGAACCCAGGGGCCCAGGGTCTGGCACATGGGATATGTCCTCATTAACGGGCCCACTGTGCTTGGGGACTGAGCATCCGGGTTTCTTGGCCAATCCCTCAGGCTCCCTGTGCCCTGTTATCTGTGGTCACCCAGTCGCTGTCTCAGATGGCTGCGAGGTGTAGATCAGAAAGTACTTCCTGAAGAAAGCCGTGAGGGTCCATTTGCCAGGACTGAGCGCAAAGAACACGGACTTGGGGCGTCAGAGAACCCCGACGTCCACTCACGGCTTCGCCATCGCTTCTGAGTTGTTTTGGGTGCTTGCTTTCAGCCCTGATGGGCCTTCGTGTTTCCGTTGTGGCATTAAGGTGCCTGCCGTGTCGAGGGAGTGTAACCTGGGCCCCCATGAGGTGTGGAGCACTTAAAGAAGAAATGGGAGTTATCTAACCAGTGTCCGTGGAGGAGGGTCTGCGTTTTTATTAACCTGGTTTTTTTCCCTCGTAACGGACTTCCTTTCCCCCTAGCACTTCCGGTGGTTTATCATTCATCTTGGCGTCCTCTCTGGAGCTTCCCAATGCTTTTTTCTTTGCCGCATTAGCTCCCACTGTTTTTGGAGGGGCTGTGCGAACCCCCCACCCCCAAACTGAAGACCGGCAGAACAGCTCAGTGTCATGGTAATCTTTGCCTTGTAGGTCCAAAGCTGCCCTGACCACTTATAGCTTCTAGACGCATTCAGAAAGTCACTGTCAAATCGATTAGGTGGATGTTTGAGGTCTCTTATTTTAAAACGAGTACGAATTTTTACCGTCACGGCGAGGAGTAAGTCCTGCCAGGTATTAACATCACAGTGTTCCCTACGGTGAGTTAGTACTTACGAAGAGCAGCCGTCAGCTTTGTTTTTATATCATTGACGACGCTGCCAAAAATAAACACGTGGGGAGCATTCCAGGCGAGACCCACTTACTAGCGTAGATTCTACTCACAGCACGTGATATCTGGGAAGAACTTTGGGGTCGATCTGCCTCAGTCTGCTTAGTACGTGCCGGACAAAGCCCAGGCTCAGAGAGGCGAGGTAACTTGCTTGAAGCCACGCAGCTGGTCGGGACCTGGATGGGAATGCCCGTTTCCAGGATCCTCCTTGCCATCAGGCGTCCGTCGTCAGACAGCACCGGGTTGTGTATGGCCTCACAGTGCTTCTGGCTTTTCCCCGCTTGGCTAGGCCAGGAACCCGGCTCATCACCCTCACCCCTTTCTGATCAGC
>NW_011890721.1:7775-8098 GCF_000151845.1 Pteropus vampyrus
TATTTTTTTATTATTATTATTATTTAATTTCCTACGTTCTGTATTAAACTGTTAAAAATCTGTCGTCTGGCCGATGGTTCCTGTCCCTAAATTTCTCATACCCCACTTCCGGGGTGCCGGAGCTGTTTTCACGGTCAGGTACAGGTGGTAGAACACCTTCGCTTCTGGTCCCGTGACTGGAGGCAGGAAATAGTTGTCTTGTCGTTTGGAGGCTGGTAGGTTCCTCATGTGGAAAAAAGGATTGTTAGTCTCCGTTGTCTTCCCTTTCCAAGCGAACTTTTTATTTTAGAATAATTTCGGATTTATAGGCAAGTTACCAAGAC
>NW_011890721.1:9553-10990 GCF_000151845.1 Pteropus vampyrus
AGTGGGGTCGACTCCCGGCTGGGCGATGCTCTTTGTTCTCGGTGCCTGTGAAGAGCTCTGTCCTTCCGTTAGGGTGTGAGCGGGACGGTCAGCGCCGACACACCTCGACGGCCTCGTGACCATCGCCTCTCGTGCCTCTCTCAGTCGCAGGGCCTTCGAATGGGCACAGTGGCCAAGAGTGTGGCCGCAGGCCAGGGGCCAGGGTCTGGCTCCGCTGCTTAGAAACAGTGGGGCCTGGGGAAAGTGGCTTTGGTGCTCGTACGGTAGGGCGATCGTGACGTCCACCTCGCGGGGTCGGTGTGAGGACCGAGGAGAGTTGGCAACGTGTTTGGTTGTCTCCGCCCGCGTGACACGTCACAGTAGCGGGGCTTTTACGCCTTGTTCTGGAGGCGGACCGGGCACAGCGAGATGACCTGCTCAGGTCCACGCCTGTGGTTGCAGTCCGGTGGCGACCAGTCGGACTGGTCTTGAATTCTTGCTCAGTCGCATGTTTGGCAGTCGAGGCTGATTGACAGCTGGGGCCCCAGCGGGAGAGGTTGGCCGAAACATCTCCGGGTGGCCTCCGCGTGGGCTCTGGGCTTCCTCATAGCGTGGCGGATCCCAAGGCGAGAGTCTCCAGGGAGACCCGCGGAGGCCGTCCTGCCTTCGTGACCTGGCTCCAGGGGTCGCACAGCACCACTCCCGCGGTCCCTGCTTCGTCACGGCAGTCACAGAGGGCCACTCGGGTTCAAGGAGAGGGCGCATAGACCACCACGTTACGGAACAGACGTCAGTGGCACGTGGTCAGCAGAATGTGCGAGGCGGGACCTGTGGCGGTGGCTGTCATCGGACAGTAGAATTCACAGAAAGCACGTAGCGCAGTGGCCGGCGGGCGCCGAGCACGCGATCAACGAGAGCTGTTGTGGTTATGGTTCCTGTTAGTGTTGTCCTTGCTGCTGTGGCCGTGACAGTCATTGTTGCTAGACGGAATAAGTGCATCTCCGTGGGGTTATATAACTCACCGAAAGACCGAAGGGTTCACGGATGCATTCGTCAGCGCCACACTTGGCACTGAGGGTACAGTGGTGAGCAAAACCAGGAACGATCTTTTCGCTCGTGGAGTCTCGAGTTTGGGGAGGGAGGCGGACGTTAGTCGGCTAATCACACAGATAAAACAACAGGGAGACACGTGCGGCAGACGAGTGAGCGGAGCCACGGGAGACGCTGATGCCGAAACGAGTCTTGCCTGGGGTTGGGATAGTGATCGAGGAAGCCTTCGCTGTTATGTTCGAGCCAAGATCAGGGAAACGTAGGACTTACTTAAAGAAAAAAATGTGACGGGAAACAGAAACGTAAAGACATCGTACAGGAGAGAATATGGCTCTAGGGCGCATTCAAGGACAAAAGGAAGGTCAGTGCGGCCGGAGCCCGTGCCGCTGGGGAGGCAGGTGGGGCTTC
>NW_011890722.1:0-1956 GCF_000151845.1 Pteropus vampyrus
GCGTAAATATTTACACATGCGATGTCCTGTCATGTGACCGACTTCTCCATCACGTGCAGCGACCCCCTTGTTTCTTATCACAGTCTTTGTCTTAAAGTCTGTTCTGTCTGAGAGACGCACAGCGCCCCCAGCTTTCTTTGGGTTCCCGCTTCCTTCCTTTTTAAAGGCTGAATACTATTCCGCTGTGTGGAAGGGTCACACTTTCCTTGTCCGTTCATCCACTGATGGACGCTCGAGTCGCTTCCGTGTTTTAGCCACTGTGACTGATGTTGCTGCAGACCTGAAAGATGCCGCTATGTACAAACATCTTCGCACGGCCCGGCTTTGCGTTCTTTTGGGTCTCTGGCCAGAAGTGCAATTTCTGGATCATATGGTTATTCCATTTTTAATTTTTCTGAAGACCCGCCGTACTGTTTTCCACAGTGGCTGCACCATTGTATGTTCCCAGCTAAAGTGCACAAGGGTTCCTTCCAGTTTCTGTACATCTTCACTCACACTGGTTTTCCGTTTTGTTTTGTTTTTTTAAATAGTCGCCATCCTGATGAATGTGAGGTGGTATCTCAGTGTGGTTTTGATTTACATTTCCCAAATGATTAGTGATGTTGAGTATCTTTTCACGTGCTTATTGGCCGTTTGTATATTTCTTCAGAAAAATGTCTATTCAAGTCCTTTTCTCTTTTTTCAATCATACTGTTTGTTTGTTTCATTGTACTTGAGTTTGAGGAGCGTTCTACATATTCTGGCTATTGACTCCTTATCAGTTATAGGACTTGC
The DNA here is from genome assembly GCF_000151845.1 of Pteropus vampyrus. Classification (NCBI taxonomy): domain Eukaryota; kingdom Metazoa; phylum Chordata; class Mammalia; order Chiroptera; family Pteropodidae; genus Pteropus; species Pteropus vampyrus. The sequence continues at coordinate 775 of NW_011890722.1, forward strand.
AAATATTGCCTTTTTACTCTGTGGATAGTGTCTTCTGCACAAAAATTTAAAATTTCTCATAAAGTCTCCTTTGTGTATTTTTTCTTCCATAGCTTTTCTTTCGGTGTCATGACCAAGAAATGACTGGCAGATCCAATGTCGTGAAGCTTTTATCCCATGTTTTCTTCTGGACATTTCGTTGTTTTCAGGTCTTAGGTTTAGGTCCATTTTGAGTTAATTTTGTCCGTGCTGTTGGGTGAAGGTTCTGTTTCATTCTCTGTGTGTGGTGAGCCAGTCGTCCCAGCACTATTTGTTGAAAAGACTCTCCTCTCCCCGATGAATGGTCCTGTCAAAAAACACGTGATCGCACATGCAAAAGTTCATTCCCGGGCTCTCTATCCTGTCGTACTGGTCTCTGTATCTGTCTTTATGGCGGCACCACACTGTTTCGATTACTGTACCTTTGTAGTAGGTTTTGAAATCAAGAGGCATGAGTCCTCCGGCTTAGTCCCTATTTTTCAAGGTGGTTTTGGCTAGCCCGGATCCCTCGCAAGTCCATCCGAATTTTAAGATGGGTTTTTCTATTTCTGCAGAAAGTGCCTCTGGGATTTTGATAGGGATCGCACTGACTGCGTAGATCACTTTTGGGAATATTGGTATTGCGACAGTATCGGGTCGTCCGGCCCATGAACGTGGGGTGTGTTTCCGTTTATTTATATCGTCTTTAATTTCTTTCAGCAGCGTTTCGTACTTTCCATTGCACTCCTTCTTAGTTAAGGCAATTCCTAAGTTTTGTATCGTTTTCGATGCTATTACGAATCAAAAAATTCTCTTGAATTTCCTTTTCAGAGTTTTCACCCTTGATGTATAGAAACGCAACTGAATTTTGCGCGTTGACTTTGCGCCCTGCTACATTGCTGAATTTATTCATTCCTCAAGACAGTCTTTTATGGAGTCTTCGGGATTTTCTACATCTCGGATCGTACCATCCGCAAAAAGAGATAGTATTTACTTCTTCCTCGCCCATCTGGATTGCTTTTATTTATTTATTTTTTTCCGCTTTTTGCCTCATTGCCGTGGCTGGGATTTCGGTACTATGTGGCATGGAAGCGGCGGAAGTAGACGCCCTTGCCTTGTCCCCGCTCTTCGGGGAAGATCTCGCAGGCTTTCACCAGGGGTGGCGCTGTGCTCGCCGTGGGCTTT
>NW_011890722.1:3461-5257 GCF_000151845.1 Pteropus vampyrus
CGTTTCCTCGCTCATCCCCTGCCCGGTCCCTCCGCGTTGTTGAGCGCGCGGCTTCGCAGCCTCCGGCTGTCCCTGTAGAGCTGTCTGTTTCCCCCTTGATTCCGTGTTCGCTTCCGATTTGGGTGGTCTGTCATTCGATGCATACACGTAATACTAGCTTTTACAGTAACAGTTGTTTTTTCTGTTTGGTTTTGTTTTTTTTAACGCCCACAGCACCCGGTCTTCCCAGGCGGTCCCCCATCCAAGTACCAACCAGGCCCGACCCCGCTTAGCTTCCGAGATCAGACGAGATCGGGCGCGTTCAGGGCGGCGTGGCCGTAGGAATCATAGTTTTTAAATGTCTTTGTCTGTTAAATCACGTGTTAAGCCATAAGCACCGTTACCGACCGCTGTCACGACCCTGGCGCTCACAGTGGGCCACGTGCTGCCTCGCGGAGTCGTCCTCTCTCCGTGCGGCTCTGCGGCCGTCCCGTCTGTCCCCTTCGCCTGCGGGAACCCCCGAGCATTCCCCGCAGGGCAGGCCGGTCTGCTGGCCACGGCGTCCCCACCCTCGTTCCCGGGGGGTCTGGGCCGCTCCCTCGCCCCCGCTGGACGGCTTTGCCGGGCGTAGGGTCCTCGGTTGACAGGCGTTTGTGCCGGGCGCTGTGAATACACGCACCGCTGTCCTCGGCCTCCGCGCTGCCGGGGAGGCACCTGCTCAGAATCTGCTCAGGTCCCCGGCGTGGGACGCGTTGCCCCCCCTCCCTCCATCTCGCCGCTCCCAGGAGTCATCGTCTGTGGCTTTTGAACGTTTGATGGCGATGGGTCTCAGGTGGGCCTCGAGTTCATTGAGCTTGTTGGATGTTTGCGTTCACTTCTTTCATCAAATTTGGGAGTTTTCTGCCATTATTTGTTCACATGCTCTCTCTGCCCTGTCCCTCCCCGCCCTCCGGGACCCCGCGGTGCTCCCGTTGGTCCTCCTGGCGGTGTCCCACGGGCCCCTGGCTTGTTGGTTGTCTCCGGTGATGCCATCAGCGCGTCTCAGCTCCAGCGGCCACTCCTTCCGTCCGCTCGGATCCGCCCGTGAATCCCTCTGGGGACTTTTTCAATTCTGTTGCTGTCCTTTTGGGGTTCTTTTGTGTTCTCCTGTCTCTTTGCTGATAGTTGTGTTTTGTTCACCAATTGTTTTCCCGTCTGCACGTGGCCCTTTAGTTCTTTGAGCATCTCTGAGACTGCGCTTCGAAGCCTGCGTGTGGTGTGTCCGCCAGTAGGTCTTCTTCGGGGACGGGTTCCCTTGATCAGTTTTTCCTTTGAAAAGCTAATTTCCTGTTTCTCCGTGTGCCTTGTGACGGTTTGCTGAACCCTGGACATTTGAATCTGATAGTGCGGTGACTCTGGGAATCAGATTCTCCCCCAGCTGCTGGGTTTGCTGGTTTTGGTGTGCGCGTGTGTGCACACGTGTGTGCGTGTGTGCATGTGTGCATGCATGTGCACGTGCATGTGCGCGCGCGTGCACACGTGTGTGCGTGTCTTGTCAGCTGTTCTGTGCTGAGGATCAGCCTGAGGTGTGAATTTAATGACTTCCTGGGTCTTTCCTGAGCCTTTTCCTGGGGGCGCGTGGTCACTGGCAACCTTTCCCCGTGCGTGCAGTTGTTCTGAATGTTCTAGTCTTTAATGTCTGGCTCCCGAAGGGGGAAAGAGGACGCTGGCCCTTGGAGTCCCTTGGAGGTCGCTTTGGCTGGAGGGGGCCGGGCTGCGACATTGGGGAAGGTGCAGTAACAGGGGTTGCCGCCCCCTTTGTCTGCATGACCGTGGGC
>NW_011890722.1:6449-7914 GCF_000151845.1 Pteropus vampyrus
GGGGGGGGGGCGCGGAAACGCAGCCGGGGCCCATGCGTGGTTGTCACGGTGGGTGCCGGGGCCCGCCCCTCCCACCTTAGCTGCCCAAGCCAGCCGACCGGCCGTCGCCGCCCGAGCTTGGGCCTTCCTTGTGCTGGGCCTGGGCCTTGGCCTTGGGAAGGGCCATGGTCTGGAGCTGGCCACAGGGCTCTGCCAACCCACAGTTCCACCGACAGGATGCACCACGCACCCTCCTCCCCCTGCTGGGCCTTGGCCAGAGGGACACACCTGTTCTGCCTGGCTCAGCCCCACCTGCCTCACCGGCCCAAGCCCCTGGGAACGGTGAGGGGGGTGAGTCACCTTGGGGCACCCGGGGAGGAAACACGGCGGAGCAGGCATGGATGGAGGCCAGAGGCAACCAGGGAAGCTGGGAGGGCCGGCGGGAAGCTGGCGGCCCGGGGCAGAGTCCACCCTGAGTGGCAGATACTGTCACCCACTCAGGGCGAGGCAGTGGGCTGGTGATACCTGAGCCGCCCCTATGTTTGTGGGGCTGGGGCAGGAGTGTACACGGAAACTCAGCCCCGGCCCCTCTGCCACCCCCGCCTGTGACTGCAGAGTGCCCGTCCACTCACCTGGACCAGCCCGTGCCCTTGGCCACCCCGGGGGCCCGTGGGTGCATGTACTGACCTTGTGGTTTGTCCCGGGGGAGCTCAGGCCTTGGAGACTGACTCCAGCCCATCGGACCGGGATTCCTGAGACCTGGGTGCCCACACGGGGACTGGAGAGGAAAAGGCAGGCTCTGGACGCGTCCTGTGTTCGGGCTGCCTGGAGGGGTGCAGCTGGAGCGCAGCCTGGGACCAGGGCGTGGGGCTCCTGCCGTGGACGAAGAGGGTCTCCGTGCTTCGGTACCCCGCCAGCTCTCCCGCACCAAGGGGGGCTCTGGTTCCAGGATGTGGGGATTTGTCTACAGGTGGACACAGCACCCCTCCTCCCTCTCTCCCGGCTCGGCTCTGATGGGGGGCTCGTGCACAGATGGGCAGACCCGACTGTGCCCCAGTGGCCCAAGAAGGAAGCCCACAGGTCCAGCCTGGCCACTTGGAAAGCTAAGGGCCCAGCCCGTCCCCTCTCCCTTGGAGACCTCCTCTCAGCCTTTGTCTTTGTCCCCTGCCTAACCCCCCACCACACATGTGCATACACAGGAGCCGCCCCCCACCCCAGGTCCTTGGCCACATGGGCGAGGGGCACGGCCCGGGAGCCTTTAGCTGAGGCTTGCAGCAGGGCGGGAGGGCCACACCTTCCCACCAAGGTCACCTCCTCCCACTTGATTTGATCAGCCGCGCTCCGCCCACTGCTGGCATGGCCTGGACCCGCCACCTCGCCTGGGTCACTTCCCACTTGTCCTCCAGTGCCCAGCACTCCCGCTTCCTTCCTCCAGGCAGGCCTCCCACTGCAGCCGCAGCCCCGGGCACCTCTCCCGGCGGCCTTT
>NW_011890722.1:8514-8789 GCF_000151845.1 Pteropus vampyrus
GGGGAGGCAGGACGCGCAAAGCAGGTGCCCGACCCCAAGGGGGGGGGGGGGGGGGGGGGGGCGGAAACGCAGCCGGGGCGCATGCGTGGTTGTCACGGTGGGTGCCGGGGCCCGCCCCTCCCACCTTAGCTGCCCAAGCCAGCCGACGGGCCGTCGCCGCCCGAGCTTCGGCCTTCCTTGTGCTGGGCCTTGGCCTTGGGAAGGGCCATGGTCTGGAGCTGGCCACAGGGCTCTGCCAACCCACAGTTCCACCGACAGGATGCACCACGCACCCT
>NW_011890722.1:9695-10030 GCF_000151845.1 Pteropus vampyrus
GCCTTGCATTCCTGGTATAAACCCATTAGTCATGATTTTTGTATTTTTTATATATTGTTAGATTTGCAGATCTTTTGTGGACATGTTTTCACTTCCTTGGGGTAAATACCTAGGAGTAGAGTTGCTGGGTTGTAGGAGAGACGTGGGTTTAATTGTGTGAGCAACTGCCCGACCGTGCTCTGGAGCGGCTGAGCCGTGGGAGTGCCAGCTGCTCCGCGTCCACCGACGGGGGTCGGCCCATCACAGCTTAGCCATTCTCGTGGCCGTGGAACAGGGTCTCACCACGAAGCTTTGAAAAAGGCACAGACTTCCTGCTCTTCAGGTCACAACTTTGT
>NW_011890723.1:0-1189 GCF_000151845.1 Pteropus vampyrus
TATTCTGATATCAATCATAATCATAATAACCATAATAATGCATACTGACTGCTTTTTACGCATGAGGCACTTTGCCTAGAACTTTATGAGACTTACCTGTTAGCCCCTCGGGAAAACTTTATGACATAGGTGTTCTAACTATTCCCATTGATAGATGCGAAAAACAAGGCACAGAGAAGTTAAATAAACAACCCAGGACAGAAAAAAAAAGTTAGGAAATAGCTAAGACAGAATTTGAATCCAGGTGTGCTTGGTTCCAGAGTCTATGGTTATGGTTTAACACCAAATGAATTATTCTGTGCCAGAGAACACTTTCTAGAAACACATCGCCCTAGCCTCTCTTCATATAACGCCTTTCTTCCTCCATTTTGTCCCTCATTGATGAGTCCCTTCCTACTCATTCTTATTAATCATCTAGTCACCCTACCAAGTTTTCCTGGCTCATCATGAACTCTCGACAAATATTCAAGAAATGGATGTACCCTATCCAACTCTGATTATGCAGTTAACAACCTTGCCATGAGTGAAATCACACAAACGTGTGTGTATATCTTGCTAATCTCAATACTTGTAGAGGTATCGCTGTTAAAGAATGTTTTATATTTCCTTATTATTAGAAGGGCTCATGCTGAACTTCTTAACTGCCTCCATGGTCTTCTTCAATATTGTGTATTGTGCCTTCCAGAAGGGCCCCAGTAAACACTGCTTGATTGATTAATCCCATCTCTCAGCACAATTAAAAGAAAGATATTGCCCCTGCCTGAGCAGCTCCCAGTTGTAACACACACACACACACACACACACACACACACACACACACTCACTGACATCACAATGTCAGAAAAATCTCAACACACCTCTCTTTCAGGTCGCAAGAATCAACTGGACATCAACGAATCTGGGTTGACACGCAGTTCTGAAATGGCAGGTGGTACTGAGCTTGTTAATTATTATCTAGCCATCTTTAGCCAGTCATCATATCTGGCTATCTGGAAAATATCTTCCATCTCACCTCAGGAACCCCCAACGTCTATTCTCCAGATAAAGACTGTCAAGCTGGGAACCCGAAAAAATCTTTCCAAATGACCTTCGGATGTCTTGGCTAATAAAGGAATTAAATGAAATATTAATGTCCTTCATCAAATGTGAACTTTTGACTGTGTCAAAGCCCTCACCAGCCTTCTCCACA
>NW_011890723.1:2448-3054 GCF_000151845.1 Pteropus vampyrus
AGCGGAGCTCGACGTGACCCAATCTGCTTGTGCCCAAGGCCACCTTTCTTTCTAATTCAGAACCTGGTTAGCAAGTTTTGCTCTCAGGAAAACTCTAGTCAACATTTTATTGGTCTTTAGAGTACATAACTTACTTTTTTATGCATTATTGTATTTATCACTTAAATGAGTAATAACGTAACACATCTAATACAATGATGGGCCAGTTGGTGCCCTTCACGTGGAAATAAAAGAAACCCGGTCTGCTGACGATCGACAGTCAGGGGGTGAGCTAAGGATTCCAGCGGGATCTGGAGATGCCAACATGGGGGGTGAGGCAGATGCAAACATTTTCTTTTCCTTTTCTACATTTTAAAGTATTTAAAACATAAGGCAATCATAGAAAGTGATATAATTGTTCCTGCTACCCACCATTACCAAATCATTACATGTTGTCAAATTCGTTTTAATAAAATATTAAAGATACAACCAAGGATGACATGTACTCCCTCTCCCATCTCCTTCTTTTATACACCTCCACCCCAAAGGTCATAACTCCTATTATTCTCTATAGGGGTGTTCTTATTATTTTATTATGTTTGGATACACAAAAATACATATGATCGT
>NW_011890723.1:3787-5993 GCF_000151845.1 Pteropus vampyrus
CAGGAGCTGCCACCGACCGGTTCTCCAGCGGAGCTCGACGTGACCCAATCTGCTTGTGCCCAAGGCCACCTTTCTTTCTAATTCAGAACCTGGTTAGCAAGTTTTGCTCTCAGGAAAACTCCAGTCAACATTTCTATTGGTCTTTAGAGTACATAACTTACTTTTTTATGCATTATTGTATTTATCACTTAAATGAGTAATAATGTAACACATCTAATACAATGATGTGCCAGTTGGTGCCCTTCACGTGGAAATAAAAGAAACCCGGTCTGCTGACGATCGACGGTCAGGGGGTGAGCTATGGATTCCAGCGGGATCTGGAGATGCCAACATGGGGGGTGAGGCAGATGCAAGCATTTTCTTTTCCTTTTCTACATTTTAAAGTATTTAAAAATAAGGCAATCATAGAAAGTGATATAATAATTATTCCTGCTACCCACTATTACCAAATCATTACATGTTGTCAAATTCGTTTTAATAAAATATTAAAGATACAACCAAGGATGACATGTACGCCCTCTCCCATCTCCTTCTTTTATACACCTCCGCCCCAAAGGTCATAACTCCTATTATTCTCTATAGGGGTGTTCTTATTATTTTATTATGTTTGGATACACAAAAATACATATGATCGTTTTGTGACTTGCCTCTTTCGCTCAGCATGTAGCGTAGATAGTCTATTATCTAAATGTGTCCCTTTCTTTCTTGTTCTCTTTCTGCCTGTCTTTTTCATTCTTTTTCTCTAAATTGGTTTCCTAGAGTGGGTTCTCTGGAGCCAGTCTCTGAAATGGAGAGTTCTAAGATTTACTAGGGAGCATTCTTGGGAGATCCACATATAAAATAAGTGAGGAGGGAATGACTGAGCAGAGGGAGAAGTTGAACTGAGATGGGCTGCAGCTGACGCCTCTGCCTATCATACAAGAAGCTCTGGAACTGAGATGGCCTTTGTTGTCGTCCCAAATAGAGACCAGGTGGCCACGCCTTTGTTTCACCAGACTAGCCAAGCGTTAATGGTCCTTCCCTTGGGAGGGAGCATAACCGTGTGAGTCAGTTCTCAGTGCACAAGGATGGTTCCCAGCGAGGCATACAGATGGGAGCGTGCGACACCAGGAAATCCAGTCACCAGGGAATGAAATGGGTGAGCTGGCTTGAAGAGATGCTCTGGACAGAGCCCCCGGCATCCACTACAGACTGTAATGTGGTTTAACACAACATTTATTTCATCCTTCTCCTAGTATGACATAATAATTTAGAGCCCAAAAGCTCAAAATTAAATTCCTCATCCTCCTTTAGAAGTAGTACTGTCCACATGGTTAAGGTTTGGCCAATCAGATGATCTGCATGAGGTTTGAAAGAAGGAAGTGAGCTGGAAACTGTATTTCTGCATTTCTGCTGGCAGAAATGTCCCCTAATAATTACCAGTATTGAACATTTTTATAAGCTGTTCATTGTTCATGTTTCCTGTTCCATGAACTCCACGTTTACATCCTTTGTGGATTATTCTACTTAGTTGTTGTTCTTTTCCTTATTGATTGGCAAAACTTATTTATGTATTCTGGACTCTAATCTTTTATTGGTGATGTGTGTTGTAAATATAGTCTCCCAAGCTGTGGTTTATCTTTTAACTTTTTATGGTGCTTTTCAATTATGCAGAAGTTTTTAAATTTTTAAGGTGGTTCAGAGTTACTGCCGCATGGTGGTATTGGAGAAATCTCAGAAAAAGTCATGGGTCAAACTCTAACTAGTTAGCCACTAGCGTCCATGGTTTCAGCCACTCTTATTCCAAGAAATGTGTATATTTTTGAGTCAATTAGTATAATTATGGCTATCTTTTTTTCTTAATATTAAATCTAATTCACCTTTTGTTTCTACAAAAAAGATACATAAAAACACAACTATTTTCAGTCTTTGTGTCACTCTACTCAAGATTCGAATTAAATGGATTTGAATTCATATTATCTGATTATTCTGGCTTGAATAATGTACTTATTCTTGACCAGGAGATGATGGGTCATCTTGACAGTTCCACCAAGACTGTGTCAGTGGAAAAGGAGCAGATCCCCAATGCATCCTTCAGATATGTAGGCAGCATGGGCTCTGGGCAGGTGAAAACAATACATAGGCTACAAGTGTTTGGCAGGATGAACACTGAAGGAAGGATATTGATTTCTTAGCTGTAGTAACAAGGAGAGTTTTGTTTTGCAAA
>NW_011890723.1:8170-9821 GCF_000151845.1 Pteropus vampyrus
ATTGAGGCAGGGCTCCTCTGCTCCCAGCTGTGGATGCAGATATTCTGGCTTCTAGCTAAGGTTTGGTCCATGTATGTTTGTCCATTCTAGGGCTCGGTCTGAATGGATGTTAGCTACTCTGGGGAAACCCTTCCCATAGCCAGGGCAGAGGGTCGAGAGAGCAAGCAGAAGCACAGAAGACCTTCCAAAGTCTAGGATCGACCCTGATACACAATCACTTTTTCCTCCTCTACAGTTGGTCCCACCTGCTTTTCGTGGTAAAATACACATAACATAAAATTTACCTTTTTAAGTGCCCGGGTCTGTGGCTCTCTTTGAGGTTCCTCAACGTTGTGGCATGTGTCAGAATGTTTTTCCTTTGTAAGGTTGAATAATATTCCATTGTATGTTTATGCTACATTTTGTTTATCCGTTCTATTGATCAGCACTTGGGCTGCTTCCACCTTTTGGAGCCCTGCCTAGACCCAAGTGAGCCCTGCCTCGATCAGCCAACTCTCAGCAATCAATGGTAGGTTTAATGTGAATAATGCTGCTATGAACATGGGTGTACAGATATTTGTTTGAGTCCCCGATTTCAATTATTTGGGGGTATATATCCAGAGGAAGAATTGCTGAATCATATATTAATTGTTTACTTTTCTGAGGAACGACCATATACCATCTTCCAGAGTGTCTGCACCATTTCACATTCCTATCAGCAATGCACAAGGGTTCCAATTTCACATCCTCACCAACGCTTGTTATCTACTATTTTTTAATGATAGTGATCCTAATGAGTGTGAAGTGGTATCTCATGGATTTGGTTTATATTTCCCAAATGACTAGTGGTTTTAAACATCTTTTCATGTGTTTACCGGCCATTCGTATACCTTCTTTGGAGAAATGTCTGTTCAAATCCTTTGCTTATTTTTAATAGCAATGTTTGCCCTTTGGTTATTATTGTAGAGTTGTATGAATTCTCTGTATATTCTGAACATTAATCCTGTATCAGATACGTGTTTAGGAATATTTTCTCCCTTTTCATGGATTGCCTTTTCACTCTGTTAAGAGTATCCTTTGATACACAAAAGTTGTTTATCTTGATGAAATCTAATTTATCTCTTTTTTTCTTCTTTTTTTTTGTCTGTGCTTTTGGTGTCATATTCAAGAAATTATTGCCAAATCCCGTGTCATAAAGCTTTCCCCCTGACTTCATCCCTTTTAAGGAAAGAACTACTAAATTATAGGACAAAGGGTATGGATACGAGAAACAGAAAAGTGTTAGAGCTGAAAATCAGTCTTTATACCTCCTCCCTCTCTTTCAGTTGCTCACTGTCCCAGTATCCTCCTTGTTCTGCTCAGTTACTTTTGTTCTTAGGAAGGGACTCAGTCAACTCTGAGGTGAGAGTGACCAAGACTTGTCTAAAAGGACTCTAGCTCCCAGAGATACTTTCATTTCAGCCAGAGACAAGAAATCTTAAACCAAGGGAAGGGAGACATGTGTTTGATGTTTTGGTCATCTCTAAGCCTGTGATAGAAACCTTCTCACACCCTAAAGCCACGAATCAGAAAACTGACTCAACGCCCCACCTGCCACCTCTTCTAGCCTTTAGCATCAAACTTCTTTATTAATGAAAGTTGCAAGGATTCCACTACAAGAGGAGGGGGCCAT
>NW_011890724.1:0-2377 GCF_000151845.1 Pteropus vampyrus
TTGCCAGGACAGCAAGCAAGCTCTAAAATGCAATGAAGTGGCTGCTCTGATAGAAAGCTTTCCCACAGTCAACGATTTTATAGGTTTTTGGACCAGTGTGAGTTTTCTGGTGTGCGATGAGGGAGGAAGTCTGGCTGAAGGCTTTCCCACACTCACGACAGCCGTACGGTTTCTCCCCAGTGTGCGTTCTCTCGTGCCTAACCAGGGAGGACCTCTGGCTGAAGGCTCGTCCACACCGATCACATTCATAGGGGTTCTCGCCAGTGTGAGTTCGCTCGTGCTGGTTAAGTGACGAGCGGTCGCTGAAGGCCTTCCCACACTCGTCGCATTCATAGGGCTTCTCGCCAGTATGTGTTCGCTGGTGCAGAATCAGGTAAGAGCTCTGGCAGAAGGATTTCCCACAGTCTTTGCATTTATAGGGCTTTTCCCCTGTGTGAATCCTCTGATGTTGGGTAAGAGACGAAATCCTGTTGAAGGCTTTCCCACACTCTCCACATGCGTAGGGCTTCTCCCCAGTATGAGTTCTCAGGTGCCGAGTGAGGGTTGAGCTGTGAGTGAAGGCCCTCCCACAGTCCCCACATTCGTATGGCCTGTCTCCTGTGTGAGTTCTCCGATGCTCGCTCAGGGAATGCCTCCGGTTAAACACTTTCCCACACTGGGGGCATTCGTAGGGTTTCTCCAATGTGTCAATTTTGTTGTGTATCATAAGAGCCATGTTGCGATTAAACGACCTCCCGCTGTCTGCATATGCAGAAGATTGAGTTATTCCGCATTGAATTAGGGAACTATTTTGGCTGAGGTCTTCCGCACGTTCACTGCTTTCCCCGGGTCTCTGGTCTATATGTCCCACCTGACAGTGGTTTAAGAATGGATCAGCGACCAAACTCTCAACATCTAGGTCACAGTCATAGAAGTGTTTTCCCATAGCACAATTTCCCTGCGAGGAAACAAGGCCTGAGCTCGGAATACAGTTTTTCCCAAATTCATGCCAGGCAGTAGCCTTCTCGTGAGCAAATGCCCTTCCTTGGAGGTACGCCATCTGACTCAAAAGCCTCTGGGAATCTTCATGTTTCTCTTTACATTGCCCACGTCCCCAGTCTTCTCTGGGAAGCTTTGTACCACCAAGTGGTTCTTCCCCCAAAACCACCTCCTTGTAAACTGACCCTTGGATTTCCAGTCTAGTCTCCCGATCTGAAATAAATTGAGGGAAGAAAAGAAACGAATAAAATTTCTAACTTAAGAACGGTGAGACAGAAGTACTTCACACGGATAAAAGGCACATGTGGATTCATGTTCAATTACTGAGTTTGAACATGGAGGACGAGAAAATGAGACAGATCGGTAAGCCGGTGCGCTGAGGAAAGGACACAGAGTAAAAAATTTGACGACGAAGAAAAACAGAGAAATGTAAATGTAGAAGGAACTGCTCTTTGAAGAAGGAAGAATAAGAATGGCAGAGAGAGAATTATCAAGAAAGAAGGGAGAAAAGATATAACGAGAAACACAGGTACAATGGCTTCAAGAAGGATATGGGAAGCATCCCTCTACTCTGCACCCAAAGACAGGTAGGAGAAGGCTGCCGGAGGATGAACTGAAGGCATCCGAGAAGGTGCCACCAAGGACCTGGGCCTGCTCCTTATACGATTAGGGCCTCTGTGGAGAGATCTTTGACTTTGTCCCCAAGATGCTGCCCCACCCCAATGGCTCACATCTGCCTGGTTCTCACCTGGACAGGAGGCTTGGGGAATTCCTTTCGCTCTCATCATCATGGCTGCTCCCTGCTCCAGGTGGAAAGACACCGCTGGCTGAAAGAGTGAACACCCTGTCCACAGGGAAAGGCTGCTGTCTCGAGAGCTTTGTGCTGGAGAAGATGTACCATCCTCGATAACTGTATCAAGACGTTGGTCCTTCGAGGCTTCTGAAAGGACAAGAGCACACCGACCAAGCTAAAGATTTTATTTTCCTAATTAAAAATTGGTGGATCTTACGTTTCCCCAAAGAAAACAAATGAGTGGCCAACATGCTCATGAAAAGATGTGCACCATCACTAGTCACGAGGGAAAAGCACAATGAGACACCATCTCACACCTAGGAGGATGGCTACGACTTTTTAAACGAGAAAAAAAAATACAGAAAATAAGTATTGGAAAGGATGTGGAGAAATTGGAACCCTCGTAATTTGCCGGTGGGAACGTGAGATGGGGCAGCTTCTGTGGAAAATAGTCTGGAGTTTCCTCAAAAAGCTAGAGAGTCGCTATATGACTCAGCAATTCCGCTCCCGGGTATAGACCCAAAAGGATCAAAAGCAGGGACTGGAAGAGATGTTTGCACACTGTGTCCACAGCTGCAGGGCTCACGGGCCTCAAAAGGTAGAAGC
>NW_011890724.1:2882-4571 GCF_000151845.1 Pteropus vampyrus
CCAGCATCACCTCTCGGTAGAGCCTCCTCTGAGAATGATCCAGCAAAGCCCACTCCTCCGGGGAGAAGCCCACGGCCACATCCTGGAAGGTCACCAACTCCTAAAAGATCACATCGGTTCTGCTCAAGAAAGGTCACCCCCCCCCATCCACGTCCATAGAGGTGGATAAGGATGGTGGCACCAGGGAGTCACATGGAGCCGGGGGCAAAGCCTGGAAGTCGGACTCTGCTGGCACCTTACGGGTCCTTGTCTGTGGCTTCCCGTCACAGGTACACACAGACCCTGGGCCTGCTGTTCGCACAGCACACAGGTCCGATGGGAAGTCGTTCGCCCATTTGTTATCAAACTGGTGATTCTCACTTCTAAGCCTGTGAACATGACAGTCCTCCTCGAGGCCCATGCCCTGCTTATTCTAAGAGCGTGCAGACCCGTGGCCATGTCACTCTCGGTTGGGGGCGGCAGGCGCTTTTGTGACCTTCCCAGGGCACGGACTCCTCGCCTGTGTGATGCACAGGGATGCGCAGAACCGCTTCGACCTCACAGGGTAGGAACGATTCGTGTCGGTCAGGCGTCTGCTGTTCGTGAAGGCAGACACCTGGCAACCCTGTGCGACCAGAGACACCCTCACCCACAATGCTGGAGACGGGCGCTCTTTGCAGCCACGATCTGGAGCTGCCCATTACAAGGCACAGGTAGAGCAAGAAGTGGGCTTTGCGACCCTGCCTCGCGGAATATGGCCTGAGCACTGTTCGGGAAAAGGAGGGACAAAGGGGTGCGTTGTGACCAGCGTTTGGTCTGGCTGGCTCCCGTGGCACCCGTGGTCAAAACCAGCATCTGGGCTGCTGCCTGTGGTGAGCGGGACGAGTTACCAATGGGATCTGAAAATGAGAGACCCAACTCCAGCAAAGTGGGAGTGCCGGAACCCCTGGCTGGTCTTGGCCATTAAAAAAAAAGCACAAGTCCACGGCCATGCCACCCTGAACAAGCCCGATCCGGCCTGATCTCGGAAGCTAAGCAGGGTCGGGCCTGGTTAGTACTTGGATGGGAGACCATCTAGGAAGACCAGGTGCTGTAGGCGTGAAAAATAAAAAAATAAGGGCTTGTAAGCTGACAAGGTCTGTGCAATCTGCAAGGTCAACCAAGGGTTGCCTCACCCCCCGCCCCAAAAATAAATAAATAAAATAATAAATGAGATAATAAAATAAAATAAAATAAAATAATAAAATAAAATAAAATAAAATAAAATAAAATAAAATAAAATAAAACAAAATAAAATAAAAGCACAGTGCAGGTGACACCTTTGGTGTTTTCTCTCTTCCAGCTGGGAGAAGAAAGGGCTCAAACGTTCCCACAGGTGGGCCTTGAAGTGGACCAGAAATATCCAACAGTTCTGTCGTTTGTCCCCCCGCAGGAGGAAAAAAGGTTAAGTTCGTTCCCAGGGTGGCAGCGCATTTGATAGAGCAGAAAAAAAGCAGCCTATTCTCCAGGCGGCCTCTGCGGCCCCAGGCCTCGCCTCGCCCTGCAGCTGGTTTCTTCCCAGGCCCCACGTCGGCCCTGTAATGGCTGAGCGCACTCACTGCAAGGCTTTGAGTAAATATGAAAGCAAATAAAAAGGAAAAATCTTTTAATGGTTTTGTATTTTGCGGCTATTACACAGGATGGATAATAACGATTACTATGAAATAGAAG
>NW_011890724.1:4621-4941 GCF_000151845.1 Pteropus vampyrus
CAAGGCACAGGTAGAGCAAGAAGTGGGCTTTGCGACCCTGCCTCGCGGAATATGGCCTGAGCACTGTTCGGGAAAAGGAGGGACAAAGGGGTGCGCTGTGACCAGCGTTTGGTCTGGCTGGCTCCCGTGGCACCCGTGGTCAAAACCAGCATCTGGGCTGCTGCCTGTGGTGAGCGGGACGAGTTACCAATGGGATCTGAAAATGAGAGACCCAACTCCAGCAAGGTGGGAGTGCCGGAACCCCTGGCTGGTCTTGGCCATTAAAAAAAAAGCACAAGTCCACGGCCATGCCACCCTGAACAAGCCCGATCCGGCCTGAT
>NW_011890724.1:4991-5385 GCF_000151845.1 Pteropus vampyrus
TAGAAGGGTTTATATTGATTAAATATAACGATGTTTATATTATTACGTTTATAATATAACCCTTGTAACAACGAGAACATGTATTATTTCCTAATCGTGAGATCATCCCATCTGGGGAAAAAAAGTGTTAGTGGGACACGGTTTCTTTGCTCTTCGTGGCCCAGCGGACAGGTTAAAACGCAAACTCTCTACATATTAAAACAACACGAGTGTCCATCACTCACGATTTTTACTATGGTTCATACCTATTGGGACCTCAGACAACAACACTAAGAGTCCCCAGAGGAGAAATGCGTTTGAAGTTCGAGAGACAGATCTGAGCTGCGAATGGGCTCCCGTGAACTCAGCTGTGTGACACGGAGAGGCGGGGGCTCCCTGTGCCTGTGTCAGAGGG
>NW_011890725.1:0-2434 GCF_000151845.1 Pteropus vampyrus
GGTCATCGGATTCTGATCACTTGTGCTGCTCCTATCACATGAGGCTGCTCGAAGGAAAACATCCTAATTTAAAGTCAGTTCTCAAAAAAAAAAAAGAAAAGAAAAGAAATATAGCTGCACTTAACTGTGATTAATGACCAGTTCCGTTTCTGAGGATGAAGTGAGATTATTCACGTGTGGCGCTGGGGGGTGACGTCGTGGAACCGGTCTCTGCTACAATCAGTCACTGCATGGGAGCCCCTACCTCCTTCGGAGACTCAGGTTTCCCGTTTGCAAATGTCGGGAACTGTTTGTGGCCTTCTTTGTGGGGTTGTTGTGGAAATCGTAGCTGATGACGTAGACAAGACAGACTAGCAGTTAATAGGTGGTTTACAAACGAACTCCTCATGCACCTCCCTTCCATGGTCTGCTCCTGTCCCCACCATGGACAGTGGCTTTCCTCCGCGTGTCCCTGAACACACGCCCCTGCGGCGGGACGTTCCAGAGAGGGGACTGCTCTGCCCCCAGGGACGTTGATGCTGCCTGCCCTCCAGGTGGGACGTCTGGGGAACTTTCTTCCAGGGAACATAGAAGGACAATGTCCTAGATGGAAGGGAACCAGGTGCAGAGAGCTGTGGCCTCTTTCCTCAGGTCCTGCCCACCTGCCGTCTCCATGACAGTCTCAGTAAATGACTGGCCTCAAGTCACACATTCCATGTTCAGTATGTAGTTTATACTTTGTGCTTCTGGGAGTTTTAAAATTTTTTAAATTCTTTACGTTATTTTGAAATATTTTATGCCGCTCCATAATATGTCTTTGTTTGGACACGAAGCAAGGCAGCCCGCAGCCTCAGCCCCTGGGCCACACTCCTGCACCCTCAAGTTGCATGAGGCCCAGGGAGTCAGGCCAGGCCCTGAGGGTTTGTGTCCTGCCTCTGAGACATCACTCCCAGTGCCTCAGCTCGGAGAACGGCGGGGTTTCCAGAACAGCGTGTCACCCCTGTGCTGGGGGTGGTGGGATGGACCTCGTGCTCCCCCTAGCGGTGACGGCAGGGTCAGAAGGACAGTGAACTGTGCCAGCACTCCGGCCATCCAGGCTTGAGTCAGACACGGGGGACTGAAATAGGACCTTTCCATGGACATGAATTTTCATGCTCTGGGGGCCAAGACGAGTGACCACAGGTGGCAGGCATGATGACATGTTTGTCACCCAGAGGTGGCACCAGTAGCTCACAAGTGGCCAGGAACCGTATGGCTCTTATCATCATACCCAGCTCCCTCTGGCTGCACGGACTCCTCGGCTCAGATGGAGGAGCCTGCGTTCTAGAAGCCTGCGTGCAGACGGCACTACACACTCTCAGCAAGCTGAGCTTTGAAGTCCAGCCTGTTCCCCCTCCCCCGACCCTGGCCACATCCCCAAGCAAAGTCGTCACTGTTCATCGTCGTGTCCGCCCAGCGGGCGCCCAGAGCAACAGCCCCTTCCTGTTTCTGAGAACACGCCTGAGATAATGGGTGTCTATCTCTGTCAGTGTGGGAGACAGATCTGCAGTACTTCAAGGGTCAGACCACTCTTCAGAACCGATCCCCCTCTGACTGTGTTCACGTTGCATCTGTCTTACGGTATGGTTTTCCCTACCTCTTTAGAGAGTGAGCTTTAGAGTAGCTTAATGGTCGAGTTATTAAGATTTGGGTTCAGAGCAAGAAACATTTACCACCCATTTTTAAATATACTTGTTCTGGAAAAGAAATGTTTTCTGATTATTCGAGTTATAGGTGTACTTTCTAGAAGTTCTGGGAGAAGCAATGAAGAATGTAAAAGCAAGAACTAATGAATCCCTATGAGGCCAGGCACGTAACTGTCGTCTTGGTGGCTCGTCCAGGTTTCCCTATACACACCTCTTTGGTGTCAATGTTTGCTCACCTACACAGTTGGAACCTGTAGGAACGAAGCCCGATTAACCATGGTCGTGAACGCAGGAGGCTGTTGGGGTTCAGTGGCAGTGGGGACACAGGACAAGGAAA
The DNA here is from genome assembly GCF_000151845.1 of Pteropus vampyrus. Lineage (NCBI taxonomy): Eukaryota > Metazoa > Chordata > Mammalia > Chiroptera > Pteropodidae > Pteropus > Pteropus vampyrus. Next base: position 2,002 of record NW_011890725.1, read on the forward strand.
GACCTCAGAGAGTGAATTCGATGAGGGCTCTGAGCAATCTGAGCAGCAGAGGTAGGCACGTGGCATCGCAGGGAGAAAGCCTGGTGGCAGAAAGGAACACGGGCAGAGGGACAGAGCCTCAAGGTGGCTTTAAACATGCCCCGAATTCTCTGACCCTCGCCACTGAGGGGTGGCGTCCCCACCTGCCCTTGAACCCGTCAGGCCTCTGTAGCTGTGTCGGTGTATAAAACGAGGCGGAAGTGCCTTTCAGGGCTGGTTGAGAAAAGGTCACAGCACTACTGCAGCTGTCTCTTGGGACGCTGGCTCTGTGCCCCCGAGTCGCTGTGTCTGGGGGCGGTGCCCTCAGGCCACCATGTGGAGAAATCGCTCGTGGAGAGCGAAGCCTGAGGAGCCTGGCTGTGTGACTCTCCCCAGCGTGGACACCAGAAGACCC
>NW_011890725.1:3769-7671 GCF_000151845.1 Pteropus vampyrus
CCGACTGACTCCTCGCGTTCCAGATGGCCCGAGGCCTTGGACCCCTCCGGCACCCACCGCCCTCCCCAGGGGCCATGTTCACAGTCCCTTCCACCCGTACAGACGGCTCCATGTCTACTGCTGCATCTGGGCTGACAGCCCCAGGAGATGGGTGTCACTGCCCTGTGACCTTGCAGAGCCCACCCTGTGGGACCGCTGGACTAAGCCCCGTTTCAGATGGCCAAGCCCACACGCTCTACCTCTTCTCGCTGGCTGTCAGTGGGAGGCATTATTTACCCATGGGGCGGGGGAGGGGGGTGTCAAATAAAGAGATGCTTTTGTACCCAGAATGTCGCAGGAAAGGCAGGAACATGAGGACAGTAAAGGGTCTAGATTCCCTTCAGGGGTCACTGCCCACCTCACACCAGAGAAGGGCTCTGGCCTCTTGGCCAAGGCACTGCCCCGCTGCTGGGCACGACCTGTGAGACTCCGTCACTGCGGGGTTCACCCACCCACCTCCCTCGCACTCACCCCCCGAGCAGCCACACATGCCTCCCCTTTTGGGCCCCCTGGGCCTGGTCCAGAGAACAGGCCGAGGTGGCAGTGGGCGAACAGCGTTCCTTGGGTGGTAGAGCGTCTCAGCGCCATCAGAGCAGCCACTGCCCACTGCGGCTCAGAGAAATGTAACTGCATTTACCACGCTGGGCCGGCTTACAACAGCCCCCCGGGAACCAGGCCACCTGGAGGGCTGTGGCGGCTGCCAGAGCCAGACCCGGCGGCGGTGCTGACCGACACTCGTTCTGGGTGGCGGGTCAAGGGACACGGGCAAGCGCACTTCGTACAGCATCCTCCCTGAGTGACGAGCCGCACTCCCTGAGTGCGAATAATCAGAGCGCTGGCAGATGGACGCGGCAGTGCGTGCGCTCGCAGGCGAAACCTTACAAGCCCAAGGCTCCCGACCCCCCTGTGTGACAACGACTGCACGTTCTAACTCACAGCCTTCGCCATTCGGCTCTGCTACACCCCAACCCGCAAACCGCACGCTTTGACGAGTATGCCTAGCAGCCGTTCCCCACGGGGTCATTCACTTGCCAGATCAGTGTCCCTGATCCTCAAGCCAGTTCATCTCCAGCTGCCTCAAGCGTGTGGCTTGTGCAGTGTCGGTGCTGCAGGACGACGCAGTTATGTTGCGGACCTTGGGGCTGGCTGGCCAGCCCCCTCAGCTCCCAGGGACTGGCAGCTGAGTGTAATGTACCACCCCCCGGGGGTTGTGTCCTCACTTTGAAACGGAGCTGGATGGGACTTGCGCCTGCCTGAAGTTAAGGCTGATGAGCACACTCCATCTGGAGTCGGGGTGGGGGGGGAGGGGGGGCGGGAGGAGGGAGCAGATCTGGTCTCCGAGCTCCCATTCTTGGCATACGCCCCGGACGGAAGGATCTGGAAAGCACTGATAATCTTCCTGTGGGGTACGCCTCCAGATGATAGGACCCTGTCCTCGCCCCAGACAAGACGGACGAGTTACCAGGCAACCATCTGCATGGGGCGCCCCAAACTAACTTAAGGCACACCCGGGACCTGAAACATGATAGTCAGGGTTTGAGAGGCCAGACTGGGTCCTGCTGCAACAAGCCTAGCCCGCTCCCCCTTCCCGAGAGCCACTAATGACTAGTGCCGCTAGCCCCAGCGTACGGGCCTGGCTGGGGCCAGAAACGAGGGTCCACTCTGGTTCAGCTGTGCCATTGCTCTGGGACTCTGGGGAGACCCATCTTCCCCTACATTCTGGCGTCGTCGTCTACGAAATGGAGGGAGGGGACTAGGCCAGTGTTTGTAAAGTCGGGTCCAAGGAACCCAAGACAGTGGGTGCCCAGGCTGAAAAATGCAGGCCCCAGTCCAGGTGGTCTGAGCGCCAGACAGGGCGAGAAAACGGTCCTGCGGGGGAAGATACAGCAGGCCGGACTCGTGAATCCGACCAGGAAGGACGGAGCAAATCTGATCAGGTAACAGTTGCAAATTCTGCACTGTGGAAGTGCCGGCGCTGGTTACATTACTGTTTGTGCTTTTCTACATCTTAAATGTCTCAGTGAAAGCAGGGGCAGGTCTTGACCTGGCAGTGAGCAGGGCACCAATCGCCCACCCCAACATTTGCATATGTGCGATATTAAAATTTACAGTTTCGTTTCACTTAATGGACATCATATCACATTTGGAGTATTATTCTTCAACTTATTCTTTCAGTTAACAAAATTTCCTAGACCTTGTGTGTGTGTGTGTGTGTGTGTGTGTGTGTGTGTCTTTTAAAGGGCCTCGGAGTACTCCATGACAGAGATATGCCATCTCTGTTTTAACCGATGCATTATTGAGAGAGAGTTCATTCCCAGTTTTTCACGCTTCAACAACGCTCCAGTGAATATCTTGCAAAAATCCAGAGCCGAGAGTAGCACAAGTTGGACCGAACTCCTGTGCGCATGTCCCCAGGCCTGGCCTTCCTCGTGATCACTAGAGCCTTTTAGCCAATGACCAGCGTTCCTAGTTTCCTGCACCTGCATCCTACAGCACAGAATGCAACATTGGCTGCTGAACAACCCCGAACGGTTCACCCCACGCCATTTCATTTGTCTGAAGGCACTGAGGAACAAAACTAGAATTCGAGGCACGCCAGGGAGAAACAACCCCAGTGAACACCCCGGGTTCTCACCTCACAACCTGGAGGGGACCGGCACCGAAGTGCTGTCAGACCAGACGCAGTGCTTGGCCCCAACATCGCGTGGCCCCCGCGCCACGCCACCTTAAGATGATCGATCGCCTGAACTCCAGCTGCGTGGGAGCCCTCTCCACCGAAGGATAACGTCATCCAAGACAACTGCAACTGCTCCGTATCCCGATGAGCCTGTCGTCAGCCATCTCAAGAAGGTGAACCGAAAGGAAAGATAAACAGAAGAAGCGGACGCGTAGATGACCCGCGCCCCGGAATTCTCAAACGGGGCCTTCAAGATGTTGTGATCAAGATGCTGAAGAAAGGAGGTGACGAGGCGGGACACCCCGCTGGAGAGCCGGGAAAATTTCGTCAAAGGATCCAGTGGGAATCGCACAACTGAAGAGTGGAGCCGACAGGAAAATCTGAATAGACGGGACGCAGGAGAGGGCCGTGCGAGGACCTCGCAGCAGCAGCTGTCTCTCCGGGGACGAGCCGGATCACGGGGGAGGCAGCTACGAAACTACTTTCCACTCTTCCTTTGGTGCTTTGAAAAGTTTGAACCATGTACGAGCGTTATTTATGCAAAAATATCAAATTTCATCTTCAAAGAATTAAACAGAGAATTACCACAGGATCCAGCAATTCCACTTCTAGATATATACCCAAGAGACTCGAAACAGGGCCTCAAAGAGATACCTGCACACGCATGTTCACAGCAGCCCTCTCCGCAAGACCCAAAAGAGGGAAGCGACACAAGCGTCCGTCCGCAGGTGAACGGATAAGCAGTGTGGTCCACCCACACGGCGGAATACTATTCAGCCTTAACAAAGGAGAAAACTCCGACACGTGTTACAACACGTAGGAACCTTACGGGTGTTTATGCCAAATAAAATGAGCCAGCCGCCAAAGAGAAACACTGTACGATTACACTTACACGAGGTACTTAGAGTAGCCTAATTCACAGAGACAGAGGCAGAGCGGTGGTTGCCAGAGCCTGGGGACGGGGGAGCGGGGGGCGTTGTCGTTTAAGGGGACAGTTTTAGTTCTGCGAGATGAACAGAGTCCCGGAGATGATGGTGGTGATGACTGCACGACAGTACAAATGCACTTAATGCCACGGACCTGCACACTTAAAATGGTTAAGGTAGATCTTATGTTACGCGTGTTTGACATTATTTTTTTAAATGTTATCATTTTAAAAAGAGGGGAGGAAAGCACCAGAATGAAG
>NW_011890725.1:10076-11598 GCF_000151845.1 Pteropus vampyrus
AGCACAGATGTCCCACCCAAACGCAAGGCCCCTCCCGACGGGCCGCCGGCACAGAAGGCGGCGGGGCGTGAAAGGAGATGGCAGGGAACTCAGAAGAGGCGCAGAGGCTGCCTCCCAGCCGCACTTTTTAAAAAACTAAAATAGAGAGGGGCATATTTTTCCTGTTATAAATGAAATGTGCATTTTAGAAATTTGGGAAAATACGGAAAAAAAAATAGAAGGAAAAGGGGGTAAAAGAACACTTCTACTCCCGCCCCCCCAGAAGTCCGCATTGTGAAACGCTTTCTCCCAGCCTTTTTCACACACATTTTTTTAGACAGTCAAATCCACGCCGCACGCATGATGCTGTGTCATCCATGTTACACGGATATGTCCCCCTCCCCCCCGATGCTCTCCACGGCTGTGGTCGCTGGTGGTGGCAGAGAATCCCATCAGGTGGCTAGGTCCTAGTTTAACAGTCAGTTCCTTTGGTCACACATACTAATCTTGCTAATCTTTCCTCACGCAAAATGATCTCCCCCAGGACCCTCACGAGCGTGCACAGGCTCCAACGTGCGCATCGGGCGGGGAGACCGGGTGCTGGTCCTGCCTGCCATGCGCAGGCTGTGTGGCCGTGAGCGAGTCCCTCGCCCCTCGGTGCCTCGGCACCTTCATTTCATAATGGGGAGGGGAAACCTCGCCCTTTCTGTCGTGTGTGAACCACAGAGGAATGACAGGCCGGCGGGGGGGGCGGGCGGTGCTTTGAAAGAAACGTGCTGTGGGTGGAGGGGACAAGGACCGAGTCGTTGATAGTGACGCCCCAGGGGCCTCCCTGCCCCCTCTTCTTCCCACTCACCCACCCCACCTCTCACCCCATCGCCGACTGACCCTGTGGCGGGAATGCCAGAGTGAAGCCCACAAACCCGGTCCCAAGTCCCAGCTCCTCTGCTCCTTTGCTATATGACCCCAAGTAACTCAGCTTCTCTGAGCCCCAATGTCCTCATCTGTCAAATGGGGTAATAACATCTACCTCACAAGATTGTCGTGAGGATGAAATGACAGAACGTGGGTGAACGTGTGTCCTTCCTTCATTCCACCACCCCAGGAGAAGCCAGAGGTCGGAGCTGGGAGGAGCTGAGATTCTGGGTCCCCCCTCCCTGTGCAGGCTGGAACCCTGGGTTCTCCTCCACTTCCCAGGGCCACTTCCAATAGGTCAACCTCCTAGCCAGGATCCCCGGTCAGGGGGATGCTCACAGCGACCTCTCCCAGCACCTGTCCTCGAGGGATATGGTGTCTACTGATTTACATAATTGTCATTGTCATCGTTTTCACGCATGAGACCATCTGAACGCCTCCTCCCCCAAATGCATCCATTCCATCCCTCCGAGGCCTGGCCTGTCGTCCAGCAGAGACATGCAGCTGTGAAGAAGCTCAAGGCACCCTTCCCGTCACCTGCGTCCCAGCCACAGGTCCCACTCCAACCCAGGCCACCTGGGCAACAGGTTTCCAAAGCACTGTCACCACTAGGTGACCCCCGAGAGCG
>NW_011890725.1:14128-14464 GCF_000151845.1 Pteropus vampyrus
TCGCAGGTTCTGGGAACGCGCCCCCTCTTGTCACTTCAGGCAGAGGTGGTAATGGCTTGGTGCTAGGGCCCGTCCCAGGAGCTTGGGAGTTCGCCACCCCCTTATTTCCCTTAACCCCACGCGACCTGTCAGCATTCTCCCGCTCACCCCTCTTGGGTGATGCTTTGGGTGGGCTGTCTCTTCCCCACTAGGACGCTGGCTGGTGCAGGCCCCAAGGAGAAATTCTCAGGAGGGAGGGAGAGTCTCAGCTTCTGATCACCCAGGACGTGGGGGCTTGGCAGATGCTCGTATGGCTGAGGACACAGCCAAGTAGCAGCGTCGGTGCCCAAGACCTGG
>NW_011890726.1:0-1904 GCF_000151845.1 Pteropus vampyrus
AGCACAAGCAGGGTGGAGCAGGATGGAGAGTGGTACTGGGGGAGGGAACTGTGAATCATCAGCACAGTTAGTCCCGCTGAACGCCTTCCTCCCGAAGTAAGAAGAGTGGGGAAGAGTGTCCCGCCTCACATTGTGCTCCAGTCTCTCAGCGGTCCCCGCAGAGGCATCCCAGGCTTCCCTGGTAGCCCCAGCTTTGAGTCCTGCATACTCGCTCTCATATACTCACATAAACATGTGCGTATTTACATGGATTCAAATTGATGCCTACCCACACAGAAATATCCCCACACTCCCGTGTTCACGCTAATGGATACATATGTGCAGGTACACCTGCAGCCCGCAGATGTGCCTGTCTCCATCCTTACCCTCACCCCCATGCCCACACGTGCCCTGACTGTCTCTGATGCCCACTCCACCCCCAGAATCAACCTGCCACTGCTGGACCGGACGATCCCTGACTACACCAGCTTTAACACAGTGGACGAGTGGCTGGAGGCCATCAAGATGGGACAGTACAAGGAGAGCTTCGCCAATGCTGGCTTCACCTCTTTCGATGTCGTGTCTCAGATGATGATGGAGTAAGTACCCGGCCACCTCCATCCACCCCACCAAACGGGAGGCTCTGGACGGTGAGAAAGAAACAGTGTCCTAGAAGAGATATGGGGACAAGGAGCAAGATGCCAACTTCAGAGTCACGTTTATATCAATACCCAGGTCTGCCTGCTACCTACCCGCTATGTGACCTTGGGCAGATCACGGAACCCCTCGGTCCCAGTTTCTCCTTCTGTAAACTGGGGGTCGGTAGGAAGATCAAAGGAGATATAGAGCGAATGGGTACTTGGCACATGCAGGTTCCCTTCCCCATAGCAGAGACAAGTGCACCTAGGTGCCCTGGCTCTCAATCACACGCTCCTCCCGCCTCGCACAGCCGGTCACGTCAGCTCCAGAGGCCCCAATGCCCCTCACCCTTCCCTTGCTCTCTTTAACAAGAAACCCCCAGAGAAGCCCAGGCAGCTCTTTACCGGACCCAAAGTCCCCTTCACTCCCACATTTCCTTAACATATGTGCTTCTCTCCCAAAGGGACATTCTCCGGGTTGGGGTCACTTTGGCTGGCCACCAGAAAAAAATCCTGAACAGTATCCAGGTGATGCGGGCACAAATGAACCAGATCCAGTCTGTGGAGGTTTGACGTTCACCTGCCTCGGCTCACCTCTTCCTCCAGGCCCCGCCCCCTCCGCCCCACATGCTGGCCCCCTGGTTCTCTGTCCACCACAGGGTCAGCCACCTGCCAGGTGGCCGCGGGCAACAGGAAGAACCAAGCAGCGCTCCAGCCATGAGACATCACCAAGAACACGTGCAACTCAGATGACGGAAAAAAAGGGAATGGGGACAAAAGAAAACAGATCCTGGGAGGGGGCGGGAAATACGAGGAATATTTTTTAAAGAGGATTCTCATAAGGAAAGCGATCATTGTTCTTGGGGGAAGAAAAAGGGCTTGGGAGATCCATGCGATTTGTCCGATCGGAGACCAAAAGCAGTTTCTCTCCAACTCCCTCTGGGAAGGCAACCTGGCCAGAGCCAAGAAACACTTTCAGGAAAACAAATGTGAAGGGGAGAGACCGGAGACGCCCTTCTCTCCTGTCCCTGGGCTGCTCTTGCAGGCCTCACGCAGCAGCCACGCACCAGGCAGAAGGGGCAGGCAGACAGCGGACAGCCACCCAGGAGCCACTCTGGGAACATCCATTCCTGCTGCCACTGGGCAAACGGAAGAATTTTTCTATCTTTGGAGAATATTTTAGAAACTCCAATGAAAGAGACTTGTTTCTCCTGTTGGCTCATGGGGCTGAAAAGGGGCTTTTGTCCTCCTGGGTCTGGTAGAACATGGGGACACCAGAAAGGCTAA
>NW_011890726.1:5754-7612 GCF_000151845.1 Pteropus vampyrus
CCATCTACCCTCCAGGGCCCGAGTCCTCAGTGGTCCTGGGCCTCCTCCATGTGCGTGCTTCTCCAGAGTAAGGGTGCTACCCCCACCCACTTCAGTGTTAACAGACGTCACTGTGACCCTCCCAGGGTGCAGGCAGATGCCCGCCTCTCCCTGCTGCTGGAACAGCTCCCCCCACCACCTCTTGCTTGCTTCTCAGAGGGGAGTGCCAGGCCATGCTGCTGCTCACCCGGGCATACAGCTCTGAGCCGCCCACCCGCTGCCTGGTTACTAATCCTTTCCTGGCTCCATCGCCCCAAGTGCCAGCCCCACCTGCCCAGCAGTGTGAGAGGAGTTTCCGGCCGCTCTGCACACAGTTGGTACTTGAGGAAAGAAAGCTGCCTTGTAAACACGGGCCAGGGCACCGTGGAAATGGGGCCAGCTGCTCTGAGGGTATGACAAGCAGATCTGCACAGGACCGGGCTGGGCCATAGAGTACTGTGCCATCACCCCCACTCCTACTGCCCCTACAATGATGGGTTACTGTTGATGATCAGCTGGCCTCTTCTTGGGGGACGATATTCAAAATATCTATCAACTGGTAAGATGTGGGCAGACCCATCAGAATAGATGATGGTTTTAGTGCTTGGCCAAAAGGCCTCAGAGTAGGGGCAAGGAGGGCAGCACAGGAAAGGACACTTAAGGGACTCAAAGCAGTGGCTGTTTACTAACGAGTGGTGCCTCCTGTTCAGATGGTATCAGCTGGACTTTCCCCAACATTTCTAGTTGGTCCCCATGCTGCCACTGCTCAGGGAACTCTCTGCCACCCCTTGTGTTCAGTTGCTGGCCTTGCACTCCTTTCGGATAGGGACCTCATCTGCAGAAGACTGGGAGCCCCGCCCCCCACCTCGCTCCCTAGCACTAGGCCCTTGTCACCCCTGGCTCTCTCCTGGGCCCCTATAGTTCCAAGATAGTGCCAAGGGATGGAAGACTCTTGCCAGGGAAAGTAATGTAAATGTTTTCAAAGAACAGGATGCCACATGTTGCTAGGTAAAATGCATCCCGCCACCACGAGTGGCAGTCTTGTTCCTGTCCCTAACTTAGACACGGATCTGGGCAAGCCACATCTTCTCACTGAGCCGGGCGTGCAAAACACTTTACACACGGCAGCCCTGTCAGAAGGGACTATTTCCTCCCATCGGTGGGAGGAAGCTGAGGCTCAGAGAAGGGAAGTAGCTTGCTCAGGATTACACAGCTAGGGAAGGGACAGAGCAAGGCTGTGTTTTATCTGCTTCTTATGCCCTCTCCACACTCTGTTAGAGAACATGACGCACTTGGTGTCTGATGCCGGCTGGTAAGAGAGAGAAACGCTCAAATAGGCTGGGGTTGTCAGGGAGGGCTTCACGGAAGAGGCTGTCTTGAAAATGACAGAGATTGAGAGAAAGGTTATTCCAGTTGGGATGTACAGTATAACCAAAGACGCAGAGACTGGAATGCTCCAACAGTGAGGAGTCCCATCTGGATGGGGGTGGGAGGTGGAGGTTGGGTGATGGGAGGGTGAGGCAGTTGGGATGTGATTCACAGTCTAGCCACAGCAGCTTCCTGAGCAGAAGAATAGCAAAGTAAACTTCAGGTTCTATGAGAAGTCAGTTCAGCTACGAATTAGGGGCAGGATGCCACACAGCTCTCCCCTCCCCTGGGAAGAAGATCCCCCTGGAGAAGCCCTCATTTATGCCAGGAGAATCTGGGCCCTGCTGCTTCGTTTTCCATCCTCACTGACGCAGATAATCCAAAGAGTCATTTCAGCTGCTTGGAACAGCAGGGTTGAATTTTGTGCTACCTGATTCTTAACTCTGCTGTGTTCGACTGATGCCTACCCCGT
>NW_011890726.1:11202-11768 GCF_000151845.1 Pteropus vampyrus
CTGTCTGAGCCATGGGCGGTGGGGATGAGCACCTGGACTCCACCTGCCCAACGTGTTCACTCCAGCCCCGCCCATTCAGGCTGGAGGTCTCAACCAGGAGCCCAGGGGTTCTGGAAGGGTTTCCCAGAACCCCGTTTTCTCTGGTCATAAACATGGGTTTTCCTGACAATGCTGGGGGGTCGGGAGGTGGCGCGGCTGGGGTTCCGATGGCCGTGGGTCATACCTGGCTCTTTCGGACTCCTGCTGCTGTGACCAAGGAAATCTCACCAGCTGTGTCTATGAGCTCCTGACCCTATTACTCCAAGGCCTTTGTAGGCGTATTTTTAGCAGAATCTTTTTTTTTTTCCAAAATAAATGTGAATTGTAAAAATTATCACTTGGATTCACAGGGTTTGTTTGTTTGTTTGGGTTTGAGTTTTTTGCTGAGGTTCCCCAGGGAACAAACGTGATCTCCCAGAGGTTCTCAGCACAGTTGTGAAGCATGACTAGGTGTTTTCCAGGGTGAAGGGTGAAGCCAGGGTCAGGGCTAGGGCTGGGGCTGGGGCTGGGGTTGGGGGTTGGGATTG
>NW_011890726.1:12379-12733 GCF_000151845.1 Pteropus vampyrus
ATCCAAAGAGTCATTTCAGCTGCTTGGAACAGCAGGGTTGAATTTTGTGCTACCTGATTCTTAACTCTGCTGTGTTCGACTGATGCCTACCCCGTCTCCTCCAGGTCTCTGCATGCTTCCAGGCACTGAGAGAGCTGCCACTCATGACCGGAGCTGAGAGGGGTGGTTGGTGGTAACAGCCCAGGCAGGCAGACAGGCAGGCGAACATGGCAGATCCCCAAGGGGACAGAGCGGAGTGCTGTTGTGAGCAGGGGCTGGGGGTGGGGTGGGTGGCATGCAAACTGCTCAGGAAGCCCATCTCTGCCTTGGTCACCCTGGCCGTGGTGAGAACACCTAGATATGTTGTAAGGGGCT